>NW_027176572.1:1971680-1984180 GCF_023349555.1 Cebidichthys violaceus
AGCCAATGCAAACATCATTAAAAACAATTAATGCCATATCATCCCTGACGCTGTGGCGTTAACACACAAAGCAAAAATAAAAAAGATTAAAAAGATTTCCAGTCATCAATCCGTACCGCATCGTCTCCGTCACAGTGATTCTCCTTCTCCTTGCTAATTCCAAAGTAGCCAGTGAGTTAACTATATTATCCATCCAGCTTATATATATATATATATACATATATATATACGTATATATATTCCTACTGTTTGTCTATAGCGTACCGTATCAAGTTTGAGATCAACAGAAACGGGTTTGAGATAATTACTAACAAGGTGCAGAAATGAGACAATTTTAAAAGTCCTTGATTGGTTCTCAGGAGTCCAGTGGTTTTGGATTGTTAAAGACTCTTTCCATAGAAACATCAGAGGTGGTCGAGGGTCAACCAGAAACCAACCGGTCAGTCTTCATGCCTAAAGTCTTTTCTCTTGTTTAACGTCTGTTGAAGATAAATCAACGCTGACCGTCATCGAGAGGGAACGTTTTCCAGGCGCAGTTTTAAAATATATTTCATTTTTCCCTTCTTTTGTTTCTCATAATTCATTTAAATATTAAATTGATTCATAAAACTTGTTGTATTTGAGAGCTGATAGAGTTACAGCAGTGCATGTTAATATTTGATGATAAGAGTCTTGTGTTTTAAGGCGACAGTTCATCTGCAGTAGAATGAAGATTAAACATTTAGTCTTTAGGCCTTTGTTTGGTTTTGAGATTAATACTCACATCAAAAATATGATTTTTTCATGACTTCATCGCTCTTTCTTTGGCAGAAAACAGTAGTTCTGGTTGAGCAAATAGAAATTAGGGTCCAACAAACAAACACGTATGTGGACGAGAAAACGAACAGGTGAAACGATCGGATTGTTTGTTCTACCGCTACCCAAAGAACCGATGAAGCCAAACTGGAATAAACCGTATTTAAACCTCTCAGATCTTCGCTTTAACTAATAAGTAAAACTGTGAAACTGAGAAGTTCAACCTCGGCCACAGAGACTAAATCTGAGGTAGGAACTGCGGCCCGAGGAACTAAACGAGAACATGGTTCCTCCGGAGGAAAAAGTTCCTGGCTTCTTGAAAATAGTTCTGGAAAACAAGTTGGTGGAAAGCTGCATTCACGTCACTCCAGAGAAACAAACGGTAAACCGGTTTAAGCCAGTTGTTGGTTAAGTTGACCAACTAGTGGCTGAACCTGGTTTCACGTGTTTATCCTCAACTGTTGAGTCAAAATGTTATTTATTACATATTGCGAGTTACTTTATTTTGAAAGTTACACTACTTTTACGTTACTTTCACCAAAGTAGCAGCAGAAGTACGACGAGGTATTATACAAGATGGGGAATAATTAATACTTAAGTACTTAATTTCAGGTTACTCATTGTAAATATAATAATATTACGTACATAATACAACATACATTAAACCCTGAAATTCAGAGGTTTGGAACCACGCAGGGTGAGTCTCGAAGAAGTCGTCAGTATGTTGTTTTTCATATTGGGAATGTGATGAACGCTGCAGCCTGTAGGGGGCGCTAGCAGGACTACCAACATGAGTCAAGTCATCAAGTGAACAAGTGAACTATATATTCTGAAGGTCCACAACGTGTCGGAATGAACAGCAGATTGTATTTGTTGTAAATCTGAGACGTGAATGCAGCTCGAGCACAATCTGACATCTTTTTGGATCAAACAACAAAAACAGCTTTATAAAAAAAGTGGAAAAAACAAACGTCTGAGGTCAAACACAGAAATATTAGCTAAAGGTTTGTTCAGTAGTTCTTTTTGAAATGTGGACCACAACACTTGTGTCTCCCGTTTCGCTCCAGGAGCCTGGGGTTAGTTGGGCAGCAGCATGTTTTTGATCTGTTTGGACGTCGCCTCGTCGTTCAGGTGTTTGGTCGTGTACCTGCAGGGGCGGAGCGGCGGGTTTAAAGGCAACTCGGTGACAGCATGAATGAGCAATTCAGCCTTTGAACAGACATGAACATGAACAGACACGGAGAGACCGTGTTTGTGGTGCGTTTGAGGACAGTCAGACCTGAGAGCGTTGAGTAATCCCTCCACACTGCTGGGCGGCTGCTCCTTCAGCACTCTGATGCAGCCTTTCATCTGAAAATAATAACAATAATTATTATTGTTATTATTATACAGAAGTTAGTTCATGACAAACCTCGTATCTCCAGATGGGTTGAATGTTTGTGAACTTTCTGACGGCCCTTGAACGACAAAATAAATGAGACCAAGCGAACGTTAACACGAGTGTTGCTGCCGTACGTCTATGTTGCAGGTCTTCACGAAGGCTCCGGCCGGGTGAACGTGGTCGTACAGGATGATGACGCCCACCATCACCCGGAGGCAGAACAACACCGTCTCCTCACTGGCGAAGCGACTGCGATACTCCCTGCACACACACACACACACACACACACACACACACACACACACACACAGTGTTGGTTCATGTCTGCAGGCGGGTGGCTGCGATGGTGCGTTCAGGAACACGTCAGGACTCACGGTGTCTCCAGCATCACTTTACACACGCTGGCCATCGTGCTCAGACAGTCGGTCGTGTTTTCAAGCGGAACGTCTGGATTCTGAACAGAAGGACAATAAAGTTTTATTCAATCACCACAAGAAGTAAACAAACACTACTGCATGTTGTTAGAAAAAAGTATTCAAACAATCAAATACAAACATATTACCAGTTCATAATATTTCATAATCTCTGAATGCTTTAGTGAGGAGTACTTTAACGTTCCTTTAGTGATAAATGTGGCGACGGCGCCCTCTGCTGGAGCTTTGTGAAAACAACATGTTGAAGAAGCCTTTAATATGAAGCGGTTATTCTTAAATTAATAAATGTTTCACTCATTGAACTGGAGGTCTGTGTCCTTCTACGCTTTGTTATGCTATTGTTTTTTATTTGTTATATTATTTGGAGAAGTTGTAGCTCAGTGGGTAGAGCAGGTCGTCCACTTTATTTTATTTATTTTATTTATTTTATTTATTTTATTTATTTTATTTATTTTATTTATTTTAATTTATTTATTATTTTATTATTTTATTTTTACGCAACCGACCAAAACACTTAAAGTAAAAATGTAAACATGTACAAAATGAATTGATCTGTTCAATAATATAAACATATATAATAAATATAAATATAATGTATAAATATAAATATAATATAAATATAAATATAATATAAATATAACATAAATATAAACACAATATAAATATGACTATAATATAAACATAATATCAATATAATATAATATGAATATGAATCTTTGGACTCACATCGGAGACGAACTTTGACGTGGCGTCGCTCAGCGTCTTCAGCATCGGCGTGGCGCTGGCGTAGAACAGAGACATCCGATTGGCCAACTCGTTGTTGACCTCATTACCTGCGTTGCCCTGTGGGGGGGGTAAAAGCAACGTGTTGCCAAGTTTTTTAAAACCTCTGAACACGTCACACACAACACGTTTGTTTTATATATTATAAACATATATATATATATGTATGTTTATAATATATATGTATATATATGTTTATAATATATATATATATGTATATATGTATGTTTATAATATATATATATATATATGTTTATAATATATATATATATATGTATATATGTATGTTTATAATATATATGTATATGTATGTTTATAATATATATGTATATATGTATGTTTATAATATATATATGTATATATGTATGTTTATAATATATATATATATATATGTATGTATGTATGTATGTTTATATATATATGTAGTTTCCAGGACAGTATTCATTGTTCTCTCACAGAGAGGTTGTTGATTCTCATGCGGCTGATGGTTCGGCGGTAATAGCTGAAGTCATTCTGGATCGCCGGGTTCGTCATCTGGAACAAAGAGAAGGAGTTATAGAGGAGGTGCAGGAGGTGGAGAGGGTTAAGGGAGTGCAAGTGATGCAGGATGTGGAAGAAGAAGAGGAGGTGCAGGAGGTGGAAGATGTGGAGGAGATGGAGGAAGTTCAGGAGGTGCAGGACACACAGGAGGTAAAGAAGAGGAGGAGTTGTAGAGAAGGAGGTGCAGGAGGAGGAGAGCAGACCTTGAGCTCGTCAAAGCGCAGCGTGAAGTGAAGGATGTGAGCGAACTGACGAGCCAGAGACTGTTTCTGCTCCAGATGCTGAGTGGGAGTCAAACCAGAGCTGGTGAGGACGTCCAGGAGGCACCGCAGACTGGACTCTGTGGGGGGGGGGGAGACAGGGGGGAGACAGGAGGGAGGAGACAGGTTCAAGTTTCTAACATCATCTTTTTGTCTCAAACAGGAAACACTTCCTGAAACACTCCCTCAGCGCCTCCTTCAGGCCTCTGTGTTCATCACAGCCTCATGTTCACCTCCTCAGTGGTGGAGCTGTAGGTGTAACGTTTGTCCTGAAGGAGGCGCTAGAGGACCGATGATTGTCTAAATGAATTCATCACAACGAGGAAGAGAAGATGTTGAGACAATAAGTTCATTAGAAGAGAAAGGTGGTGTTTTCAGCTTCTTACCCAGTTTCTGTGAGAACTCATAGAAGGTCTTCAGTTTACCGACCAGAGGAACCACAGCTGACCAGGCCTTCTCCTGAACACCCTCCACCCCAGGACTCTGGATGGCCTGGACACACACACACACACACGCACACACACACACACACACACACACACACGCACACACACACACACACACACACACACACACACACACACACACGCACACACACACACACACACACACACACACACACACGTTGACTAATCGATCAATGCCTGGTCTCATCTGTTCTTGAATAACCTGTTTGATTCATAAATAAACATCTGATGTTAAAAACTTCTTCCTGTGTTTTTCTGTGTAAACGTCTGTCGTAGAACGTGCTCAAGTAAAGTACAAGTACCTGAAATGTGTACTTAAAGTAGTGCAGTAGTAGTACTCACCTGTCGTATCTCCTCCCCCGCTCCTCTGTACGTCTGCAGGTCCTCCAGGACGAGACGAGCCTCCGTCAGCGTCTGGTTCACCTCCTCCCACACCGCTGTCTCCGACTGGGAGGGCTGAGCGTCTGCACACACACACACACACACACACACACACACACACACACACATACACACACTCACACACACACACACACACACACACACACACACACACACACACACACACACACACATACACACACACACACGCGTGTTGGACAAGAGTGTGTGTGTGTGTGTGTGTGTGTGTGTGAGTGTGTGTATGTGTGTGTGTGTGTGTGTGTGTGTGTGTGTGTGTGTCTTACTCTCAAAGTCCAGGAAGAAGTTGCCCCCGTTGTTGTCGATGTCTCTGGTTAACACCTTGATCAGGTTCCCCATGCTGCCAACACACAGAGAATCCTTCATCACTGAGGACACACCCACCTCATGACAAACATCATCAAGAAGATCAACACAACGAAGAGAGGAGCACAGAACACACTGACTCATCAGCTGCTGGAGAGGAGGAGGAGAAGAAGGGGAAGAGTGAAGGAGGAGGAGAAGGAGGAGAAGGAGGAGAAGAAGGTGAAGAAGAAGAAGAAGAAGAAGAAGAAGAAGGAGGAAGAGTGAAGAGTGAAGGAGAAGAAGAAGAAGGAGATGAAGGAGGAGAAGGAGAAGAAGAAGAGTGAAGAAGAGTGAAGGAGAAGGAGATGAAGAAGAGTGAAGAAGAAGAAGAAGAAGAAGAAGAGTGAAGGAGATGAAGGAGAGTGAAGGAGAGTGAAGGAGAAGAAGGAGATGAAGAAGAAGAAGGAGAGTGAAGGAGATGAAGGAGAGTGAAGAAGAAGAAGGAGATGAAGAAGAAGAAGAAGGAGGAGGAGGAGGAGGAGGAGGAGAAGAAGGAGGAGGAGGAGGAGAAGAAGTAGAAGGAGGAGGAGGAGGAGGAGGTAGCAGCTGCTCACTATCAGGAACTCTGTGAATCAGATGTTCTAGCTCTGAACAAAGAGAGAGAATGAAACCAGGGAAGGTGGAGTTTGTGTTCCAGTTCAACTCAAGTGTTGAGAAGCATGAAGAACACAACAAGCTGAGCTTATAAACAAAGTGGAGCACAACGTGTTATTACACCGTTATTACCACCACACACCACCAGGCTGAACCCGGTCCAGTCGGAGGCCGAGGTTCAGCTCGCGGCTCTCTGACGTCTTAGAGCTACTTCCTGTAAGAGGAGCAGCCTAGAGTCAAACTAAAGCTAGAGTCAAACTAAAGCCAGCGGCGCGCTGTGAGCCTCCTCTTGAGAGAGAACTGAAGAGGAAGTGATGAAGCTCTGAAAGTTTGGCCTAAATTTAAAACAGAGGAAGTGAAGCAGACGGAGACACAGAACCACTCTGGTGCTCTGGCTGAACTGAAGCAGTTAAACCCAACACTCAGATTAAAACACCGGCTGGGCTGTCAGGATGTTGTTCTATGATTCATGAATAATCAAGAAGAAGAAGAAGAAGAAGAAGAAGAAGAAGAAGAAGAAGAAGAAGAAGAAGACCACAGCACCGTCTGTGAACCACTGAAGACATTCATGTCAACATTATCTTCATGACCTACAGCTCCAGTAATGACACAGTGTGGGTTTAGAGTAATAATGACACAAATATTAATAATAATAATGTAGTAATAAAAAACAATAACAATATCATTAGGAATACAATCATACCAATATAATAATAGAACAATATTTATATCATATTCATAGAATAATAAATAATAATTGTGTGTATATATAGTAATATAATAATACAAATATTATTAATAATAAAATAATAATAATAATGGTGGTGGTAAAAATAATACAAATAATATAATAATTATAAAATCATATTGGTTGACTGATGTAATTATAAAAAAGTAACAATATTAATAGTAGTACAATTATATTAATATAATAATCGAATAGTATTTATAAAATAATAATATAATAAAAATAATATTATCATCATCATAATGTGTGTATGTAGTAATTTAACAATAATAATAATAACAAATTATATAATAATACAAATAATATAATAATTATAAAGTCAAGGTTCTTATTTTGTTGGAGAGTTAGTACTGTGAAGTACTATTGTACTTGTACTGCACAGCATCATGCAGTATTCACAGTAACACTACTTTATATATATATATATATATATATATATATATATATATATATATACTTTTTGTCTTCTTGTTTACAGTAATATCTGAAATGCAGTACTTGTTAAGGAGTATTTTGTTGGCAGTGGTGGAGGAAGTACTCAGTAAGTAAAAGTAGTACTATCAGTGTGTAAGTATTCTGTTACAAGTCGTGCATAATAATATACTTCATCATGTGTATTAATACATGATACTCATTGATTCATGTTGCAGGTACTTTATGTACTGCTGAGTACCTTGAACAGTATTAATACATCATTAAATGAAGCTGTCACACAGATGACGCAGTACAAGTACAACGTTTACTACTCTGTACTACAAGTACCTCAACATCGTACTTAAGTAGTACTTGAGTACTTGCAGGTACTTCCCACCGTTGTGAGTCGGTGTATTAGTACTTCACTCACATCGTCGCCGCAGCTCAAAGTGTAAAAGTTTGCAGTAGAAGTACCTCACAGCTGTACTTGGGTACGTGTACTTTGTGTGTACTTAAAAACACGGTGTCGTCACGTACCTTCAGCGGACCGCCGAGAAGAACCCGGACCAGAAGCAAAACCTCTCCTGAGGAGACTCAGTACTGATGATGATTATCGTTATGATATTATGATTATTATGATTATGATTATTATAATAACAATAAAGAATAAAGAGTTGAAGCTTAAAGTCAGAGCTGGTTCCTCAGTCTGCAGCAGCACAAGTCTGCAGGACCTGACATGTCCGATCCTAGACCAGGATCCACCCCTAGAGGTCTGATTCTAGACCAGGTTCCACCCATAGAGGACTACCCCCCCACCCCCCCGCTCCTCACCTTCACTGATCGCTGATCGATATCCTCGGATCGATCCCGTGTGTGTGTGTGTGTGTGTGTGTGTGTGTGTGCGTGTGTCCGCGGTGGTCCAGGTGTCTCCCCTCCTGGCCGGTCCGCCTCCTCTACATGCTGAGTGAGTGTGAACCCGGAAAACAGCGGCGCGCGGCCGCTCCGTTAACTATAAAAGGAGTTGATTTCCTCAGGAGGAACTGAGCTGTGAGCCAATCAGCGAGCAGCGCGAGAGAGAGCAAAACCTGCAACCTATAACTTATTAAAAATAAAATAAAATAAAATAAAATAAAATAAAATAAAATAATGGATGAAGAGTTGTGATTTTTAACATATTGTGAATCTAAATCCTTTTTTGTTTAAATATGAATTATTAGTTGTTGCTTTTATTATTTCGATTTATGAAGTAAGAATTATGAGACAATCGCCAAAATTGAAATGAATACAAATAATAACCGTAAATCATATATTTTTTATTTAGTTGGCTATTCCTATGTTCTTGTTTAAAAAAGTTAGACATTAACTTTGCATTTAATAATGTTGCCTTTGCCTGAGGAGGTAGGAAAGGGGACAGAAAGGATGAAGGAAGGAAAGGTGAAGTGAAAGTCTCGTTTTTTAATTGTATTTAACTTTTAATTAACTTTTAATGAACGTCCATCGTCCTTCATCGTCAAACTACAAACAACCTCGGTGAAATCCTACATTTCCCATGTTGCACCGCGCCCACGGAAGTGCGTCATCACGCCTGACCTTGCCACTCTTCTTCACCTGTTTCTTCCTAGCAGCCTGAAGAGAGAGGACGAGCATGGCGAGTAAAGATCCCGCAGTAAGTCGTTTTAATGTCAATTCACGTCACTATTTATGCCTTCACTTCGGTTCAACCGGTCTGCTGTTTCCCGCTCTTTTGCACGCCGGCTCGTGACATTATTAGCGTTCTTAGAACAGCGCGTCACACACGTGAGTCCGGCTTATCTGATGCAAGCTAACGTTAGCTTTAAAGCTAGCTCACCGTTAAAGTAACGTTAGCTTAGTTCAGACAGATTCAGGTCAGAGAAGAAGACATACTAAAGATGGAGAGATGAGGAAAGACCTCTCTCTGTCTCTGTGTCTCTGTCTCTCTCTGTGTCTGACTATGTGTGTCTGTGTCTGTCTCTCTCTCTGTGTGTCTCTGTCTGTCTGTCTCTGTGTCTCTGTTTGACTATGTGTGTCTGTGTCTGTCTCTCTCTCTGTGTGTCTCTGTCTCTGATGGACTTTTTAAAGTTAATAAATGTTGGTCGGCTAATATTTAACTTCTGAGCAGGTCGATGAAGGATGAGATGACAGTTTCCTAATATGAATCTAACTCCTGTCATCTGGTAGTTTTAACATCATTGTAGAATAACACTTTAAACTCCTTTAGGCTCTTATAGAATCTTCTTAATACATATTAGACTAGAGTTATATAACACATGAATCACACTATCGTTAAAAACATCAGTTATGCAGAGAGTTGCACCTGAACGCTCTCCTGTTACACCACAGTTGACATTACTCCTCTTCCTCCTCTTCTTCCTCCTCCTGTGTTTCCTCATTTCTCAACATTTGGTCCTTAAGTTTGACTCTGATTCTCCTGGTCTATGAGTCTGAGTCTCCTGGTCTTTGAGTCTGAGTCTCCTGGTCTTTGAGTCTGAGTCTCCTGGTCTATGAGTCTGAGTCTCCTGGTCTATGAGTCTGAGTCTCCTGGTTTGAGTCTGAGTCTCCTGGTCTTTGAGTCTGAGTCTCCTGGTCTATGAGTCTGATTCTCCTGGTCTATGAGTCTGATTCTCCTGGTCTATGAGTCTGAGTCTCCTGGTCTATGAGTCTGAGTCTCCTGGTTTGAGTCTGAGTCTCCTGGTCTTTGAGTCTGAGTCTCCTGGTCTATGAGTCTGATTCTCCTGGTCTATGAGTCTGATTCTCCTGGTCTATGAGTCTGAGTCTCCTGGTCTATGAGTCTGAGTCTCCTGGTCTTTGAGTCTGAGTCTCCTGGTCTTTGAGTCTGAGTCTCCTGGTTTATGAGTCTGAGTCTCCTGGTCTTTGAGTCTGAGTCTCCTGGTCTTTGAGTCTGAGTCTCCTGGTCTTTGTGTGTTTTCAGGGTTTTCTGCAGCAGCTTCGTCAGATAGCGTCCCGGATGTCAGCCGGACCTCGAGGAGCCGGACTGGGTCTGAAGCTGCTGCTGGGAGCTGGAGCTCTGGCTTATGGAGTCAAGGAGGCAACATACACAGGTAGTCCACTTTAGCTTATTAATGAGACATAAATATCATTTACTCCTGTCCCTCACCTCAACACTGTGACAACAAGACGTTTGATGGTGATGACTATTAAATATGTTTATTACTTTATTCTCCTGAAGTGTCCTCTGAGGGATCTAGAAGGAAACACAACTGGTCATGATGCGTCTGTGTCCTGTAGCTGAAGGAGGACAGAGAGACATTCTATTCTATGTCCTGTAGCTGAAGGAGGACAGAGAGACATTATATTCTGTGTGTCCTGTAGCTGAAGGACAGACAGAGAGACATTATATTCTATGTCCTGTAGCTGAAGGAGGACAGACAGACAGAGAGACATTATATTCTGTGTGTCCTGTAGCTGAAGGACAGACAGAGAGACATTATATTCTGTGTGTCCTGTAGCTGAAGGACAGACAGAGAGACATTATATTCTATGTCCTGTAGCTGAAGGAGGACAGACAGACAGAGAGACATTATATTCTGTGTGTCCTGTAGCTGAAGGAGGACAGAGAGACATTATATTCTGTGTGTCCTGTAGCTGAAGGAGGACAGAGAGACATTATATTCTGTGTGTCCTGTAGCTGAAGGAGGACAGAGACATTATATTCTGTGTGTCCTGTAGCTGAAGGACAGAGACATTATATTCTGTGTGTCCTCTAGTTGAAGGAGGACAGAGAGCGATCGTCTTCAACAGGATTGGAGGGATGCAGATGGACACCGTCCTCTCTGAGGGACTCCACTTCAGGTAGGAGGAGTCATCACATGAAGAGGTTTACAGAAGGTCTGGGGTGGATATCGACCAATGAGGTCGCTCAATGACGAGGGGACGGTGTCCTGTTAGACCCCGCCCTTCAACTTTCAAAATAAAAGCTGGGACAGTGGCGTGGTCTTACTGCGTCGTGTTATTCGTGCTCGTAAGAAACGTCACCGTTTATTACAGCCGGAAGCTGTAAAAACCGTCATTCTCGTCAGATTTTCATCTTTCCGACGGTCTTTGAACACATCGTTTGTGACCAACGCGTTCATCACACAAAGCAACAAAACAAAGATTAAAAATGTGACGTTTCCAGATTCCTGCACCAGTGGATAGTCTTGATTTTCTGTGTTTCATAGATCACTATCTCCTCTGACAATGTGCCCTAGAATCATTGAAATGACTCCACGAGTGTCTCTGTCCCGTCAGAATATTTAGGTTTATGTCTCACGTCAACACACAGGTTCACCTTTTAACATTCAAACCTTTTGTGTGTCTTGTGCTGCTTTATATCAATAAGATACAATTAAATGGTCAGTTACATTTATTTGGGAGGAAATCGAGTCGTTGAGATTAATCAATTAAATCAGTGAAATAGTTGATGAATGGTAGAAAAGATGTAGTAGTTTAATATTCTGCTTTTCATGACATTTTACATTCAGAAAGAAACTATAACAAGTTTCTTCTTCTACGTATTTATTTTTATTTGCTCGTCACAGAAAATCGTATAAATGCCGAAACGAGAGAAAATAAAATGTAGAAAAGTTTGCGGAGGAACTTGGCTGGAGAAGAATGAATGGACATGAAGTCAAACTGGTGTCGTTGTCTTCAGGATTCCCTGGATCCAGTATCCCATCATCTACGACATCAGAGCCAGACCCAGGAAGATCTCCTCCCTCACCGGAAGCAAAGGTCAGACTCTCAACCGCATACGTCTCTGAGAGACCTGTCAATCAGCGTGTAGCCCCGCCCCTAAATCATCCCCTGCTTTATGGTGTGTCTGACTCTAAATGGAGCATAATGTACTAAATGAACATCATGCTGTATTGAAGAAGACTGTAAACTAGAGATTGAGACCATAAACTCATGTTTACAATGTTTACTGAGGGAATAAATCAAGAGAGAAGTAGAGTCATTTTAGACTAGACTTCTATACAACCAGAGGAGTCGCCCCCTGCTGGACACTAGAGAGAATGCAGCTTTAACACATGAAGCTCTTAGATCATAAACTGATGTTTACAGTGTTTACAGCTGTGACTCTCACAAATATTCACTGATAGAAACATCATTTACTTGTTTAGTATTTTACAAATAAGGACCTCTACATTTTAGATGTCTAAGAATATCTATAATGTATTAACCCTTTGTTTCTTTATAACACGTCATACTTGACTTGTTTCTTTACGGTTCTTGTATAAAGGTATTAAAGTAGTTCATGGATATGAGTTTACATATGATAACAATCCCTCCTCTTCATGG
>NW_027176572.1:1989180-1999180 GCF_023349555.1 Cebidichthys violaceus
TCCCGTGTGTCTCTTGTGTCTCCCGTGTGTCTCTTGTGTCTCCCGTGTGTCTCTTGTGTCTCCCGTGTGTTTCTTGTGTCTCCCGTGTGTCTCTTGTGTCTCCCGCGTGTCTCTTGTGTCTCCCGTGTGTCTCTTGTGTCTCCCATGTGTTTCTTGTGTCTCCCGCGTGTCTCCCATGTGTTTCTTGTGTCTCCCATGTGTTTCTTGTGTCTCCCGTGTGTTTCTTGTGTCTCCCGTGTGTTTCTTGTGTCTCCCGTATGTCTCTTGTGTCTCTTGTGTCTCCCCTGTGTGTGTCCCGTGTGGACGTGACCCGGCCTCATCTCAGTGTGGATCACCTCAGTGTGGATCACCTCAGTGTGGATCACCTCTGTGTGGATCACCTCAGTGTGGATCACCTCAGTGTGGATCACCTCAGTGTGGATCACCTCAGTGTGGATCACCTCAGTGTGGATCACCTCTGTGTGGATCACCTCAGTGTGGATCACCTCTGTGTGGATCACCTCAGTGTGGATCACCTCTGTGTGGATCACCTCAGTGTGGATCACCTCAGTGTGGATCACCTCAGTGTGGATCACCTCTGTGTGGATCACCTCAGTGTGGATCACCTCTGTGTGGATCACCTCAGTGTGGATCACCTCTGTGTGGATCACCTCAGTGTGGATCACCTCTGTGTGGATCACCTCAGTGTGGATCACCTCTGTGTGGATCACCTCTGTGTGGATCACCTCAGTGTGGATCACCTCTGTGTGGATCATCTCTCACAGAGGTCCTTTGTGCTCAGCAGCAGCTCTCCTCACGCTCCACTCTGTGTTGTTTCACCTGCAGGTGGCGCAGTCCCAGAACAAAATTTACCTGAACGCTGACAGCCTGGTGCTCAACCTGCAGGACAAAGACAACTTCAAGTGAGTCCTGTTAATGTGTCCTCTGTTTGAGTGGAGCCCTCTGAACCACAAACCGTCTGCTCTCTGTAGACTTTCTGCAGTGATATTTACACTCCAACAGGCTAGTAGTTTCCCTCTGTTTCCAGTCTTTATGCTAAGCTAAGCTAACCAGCTGGTTGTAGCGTCATATTGTTTCCTTAAACCTCTGAACACTATCAGTTTAGAGCGGTGTTCTGGTCTCCTGTCACATGGTTCTCTATTGACTTTCCCTTCAAAATAAAAGTCCTGCTCGATGAAACGGAACCATCATGAGTAGAAGAGAGAACTAGAACATGACTTTAGTGAGAACAACAGTTATGACAGCACTCATTAATCTATCGACACGTTTTCAGCCTCTCTCCTCCTCTCTCCTCCTCTCTCCTCTCCTCTCCTCTTCTCTTCCCTCTCCTCTCCTCCTCTCTCCTCCCTCCTCTCTCCTCTCTCTCTTCACTTCCTTCATATCAGTCAGAGTTTCTCTGGTTTCTGGTCACATGACTGTTGGTCTCAGATGAATCCATCATGACGTCATAGTTTCATGAGGAGTTAAAGTGAACTCTTTATTAGAGGAGACATTAATAATGAGGACATGAATAATAAGATGATTTGTGTTTTCTTTCAGTTTGTTGCTGGGGAAGTGAAGAGGACATCCATCACTCTTCTTCTCCTTCTTCTTCTTCTTCTTCTTCTTCTTCTTCTTCTTGAGTTTGTGTCGTTGGCTCACATCAGGTTTGGATCTTCTGCTACTGACCAACTCTGACCTGCAGAGTTTCACCAGCGTGGCTTTTATTGTGAAAGGTTCCTCTGGTGTCGGTAGAAGTCTCGACGCTTCTCCTCTTCTGGTTATGATAATCTGTCGACGCAGACGCAGACAAATGTTTTCTTTGTGAATAAAAGCAGTTTCCCTCGTTGACATCTGGTTCCTAGTCTGTTTCTTTTTCTGCAGACGAGTCGAGTTCAAAGAGATTATTCTATGACATCCGGTTTATTCTGTCTATATCTATATCTAATGTGTATCGAGTTAAAACGAACCTTTCACTAAACTGATGTTGCGTTCAGAGATCAGGAGACTTGTTCCTCATCTTTAAAGCCTCACAGAAAGGATCAGTGAAGGAACATGAAGTGGTGACTTTTAACAGTAACAACTGATCAAAATGTGGAACTAGTGATTCAATTACCAGTTATTCTCATTTCTTCTTCAACCTTTTAATCTGTGAAGTAAGATTAATGATTAATTAGTTTATGAAATTACAGTTAATACAAAACACAAATCCTGTCCCAACGTCCGTGATTATCTTTTGACCAAAATATGTGTTTAGTGTCAGAAATCTAAGAACACATGAAAATATGAAATATGAAATATGAAACCACATCTCAGAAGCTGGAACTGTTTTCTTTGAGTTTTGTTTAAACTAACGATGGATTAATTGCTCTTAAGTTGTTTGTGGAGCTTAAAACAGTCAATTAAATCAAGTCTTCTATGTAACCACGGTAACGTGAACAATCTGAACCTCAGGGTCCTGAACCTCAGAGTCCTGAACCTCAGGGTCCTGAACCTGAACCTCAGAGTCCTGAACCTCAGGGACCTGAACCTGAACCTCAGGGTCCTGAACCTCAGGGACCTGAACCTGAACCTCAGGGTCCTGAACCTGAACCTCAGAGTCCTGAACCTCAGAGTCCTGAACCTCAGGGTCCTGAACCTCAGGGTCCTGAACCTCAGGGTCCTGAACCTGAACCTCAGAGTCCTGAACCTCAGAGTCCTGAACCTCAGAGTCCTGAACCTGAACCTCAGAGTCCTGAACCTGAACCTCAGGGTCCTGAACCTGAACCTCAGAGTCTTGAACCTCAGGGTCCTGAACCTGAACCTCAGGGTCCTGAACCTGAACCTCAGAGTCCTGAACCTCAGAGTCCTGAACCTCAGGGTTCTGAACCTCAGGGTCCTGAACCTGAACCTCAGGGTCCTGAACCTCAGGGTCCTGAACCTGGACTGGACTGAACTGGTCTCCAGTGGAACATGTCGCCGTTAGTAATGAATTATTAAGTCATTATTAGTTATAAACTTGTATTACATGTTTATACGCTGTTTAAATGGTAAATAAAGGAGCACCATGAAGAAAGAATAAAGACTGTTATAAATATTCACATTTAATAATGTAAACATGATCTACCTATGAGCAGATTAATACTAATGATATTAATATCTGATATTAGTATACATATGAATGTTGATATTAATAGTATTAATGATATCTGAAGGGTTGGTTGTTCAGCAGGTCAGATCTTTGAGTTTAACACTCATGTGAATACCAACAGGTATAACACACACACACACACACACACACACACTGTTATATACACACACACACACACTGTTATATACACACACACACACACTGTTATATACACACACACTGTTATATACACACACACACACACACACTGTTTTATATACATACACACACACACTGTTATATATACACACACACTGTTATATACACACACACACACACACACTGTTATATACACACACACACACACACACACACACTGTTATATATACACACACACACACACACACTGTTATATACACACACACACACTGTTATATACACACACACACACACACACACACTGTTATATATACACACACACACACACACACTGTTATATATACACACACACACACACACACTGTTATATACACACACACACTGTTATATACACACACACACACACTGTTTTATATACACACACACACACACACACACACACTGTTATATACACACACACACACTGTTATATACACACACACACACACTGTTATATACACACACACACACACACACTGTTATATATACACACACACACACACACACACACTGTTATATACACACACACTGTTATATACACACACACACACTGTTATATACACACACACACACTGTTATATACACACACACACACTGTTATATACACACACACACACACTGTTATATACACACACACACACTGTTATATACACACACACACACTGTTATATACACACACACTGTTATATACACACACACACACTGTTATATATACACACACACACACACACACACACACTGTTATATACACACACACTGTTATATACACACACACACACTGTTATATACACACACACACACTGTTATATACACACACACACACACTGTTATATACACACACACACACTGTTATATACACACACACTGTTATATACACACACACACACACTGTTATATACACACACACACACTGTTATATACACACACACACACACACACTGTTATATACACACACACACACTGTTATATACACACACACACACTGTTATATACACACACACAGTATTGACTTTGATAAATGACACCTTGTTGTTCAGGTTATCAGTGGAGGAAGTATTCAGATCCTTAAGGTAAGAGTACTAATACTCTACAGTAGAAATACTCAGTAACAGTGTGTCAGTATAATCAGTAAACTGTAGTTAAAGTGTTCAGACTGTTGTACTATTATATATTCTATCATTAGAGTAGTATTACTCATGCATTCATGTAAAAGCAGGATTTCACCGTTGTAGTTGGTTGAACTGTTAACTAATGATTGTTGTCATATATATAAATATATATTTAACTATATATACATATATTTATATAGTTAAATATATATTAAAATATCAAAAAAAATATTTTAACTATATATTTAAATATTTAAATATATATTTATATACATATTATAAATATATATTTATATATATATATATTATAAATATATATGTTTAAATATATATGTATAAATATATATGTATAAAGACTATCTCGGTCTACTCACTTGATATTGATGAGGTACAACAATAACAGACATACGTAGTATTACTATAGTATATTATTATACAAGTGTCTTGTATTAATTCAAAGTACACACAGTGAGGTAGTACAGTGTAGACGTAGTATTTCACATTCACTCTGGGTCAGGAGGACATCCAGACACCAGGAGCCTGTTCACCTTCATCATGTCCCACAGTACCCTCCTCCTCCTCTCCTTCCTTCCTCTTCCTCTCCTCCTCCTACTCCTCCTCCTCTCCTTCCTTCTTCTTCCTCTTCTCCTCCTCCTTTCTTCCTTTTCCTCTCCTCCTCCTCCTTCCTTCCTCTCCTCCTCCTCCTCTCCTTCCTTCCTCCTCCTCCTTCCTTCCTCTTCCTCTCCTCCTCCTTTCTTCCTCTTCCTCTCCCCCTCCTCCTTTCTTCCTTTTCCTCTCCTCCTCCTTCCTTCCTCTCCTCCTCCTCCTCTCCTTCCTTCCTCTTCCTACTCCTCTCCTTCCTTCCTCCTCTCCTTCCTTCTTCCTCTTCCTCTCCTCCTCCTCCTTTCTTCCTCTTCTTCTCTTCCTCCTATTCCTCCTCCTCTCCTTCCTTCCTCCTCTCCTTCCTTCTTCTTCCTCTTCCTCTCCTTCCTCCTCTCCTTCCTCCTCCTTCCTTCTTCCTCTCCTCCTCCTCTCTCCTCTCCTTCCTTCCTCCTCTCCCTTCTTCCTCTTCCTCTCCTCCTCTCCTTCCTCCTCTCCTTCCTTCCTCTTCCTCTCCTCCTTCTCCTCTCCTTCCTTCCTCCTCTCCTTCTCCTTCCTCCTTTCCTCTTCCTCTCCTTCCTCCTCTCCTTCCTCCTCCTTCCTTCTTCCTCTCCTCCTCCTCTCTCCTCTCCTTCCTTCCTCCTCTCCTTCCTTCCTCTTCCTCTCCTCCTTCTCCTCTCCTTCCTTCCTCCTCTCCTTCCTTCTTCTTCCTCCTCCTTCCTCCTCCTTCCTTCCTCTTCCTCTCCTCCTCTCTCTTCTCCTTCCTCCTCTCCTTCCTTCCTCTTCCTCTCCTCCTCTCTCCTCTCCTTCCTTCCTCCTCTCCTTCTCCTTCCTCCTTTCCTCCTCCTCTCCTTCCTTCCTCCTCTCTCCTTCCTTCCTCCTCTCCTTCTCCTTCCTCCTCTCCTCCTCTCCTTCTTCCTCCTCCTCTTCCTCTCCTTCCTCTCATTCCTCCTCTCCTTCCTTCCTCCTCTTCTCTCCTCTCCTCTCCTTCCTTCCTCTCTCCTCTCTTTCCTTCCTCCGCCTTCTCTCCTTCTTCTTCCTCCTCTCCTTCCTTTTCTCCTTTCCTTCCTTCTCCTCCGCCTCCTTCCTCTCCTCCTCTTCCTCCTTCACAGGGTTAAAACCAACAACAACAGGAAGCTAAGATGGCTGCTGAGTTATTTATAGCCTGAGCTGTGAGCAGAGAGGCAGCACTGCAAACCTAGAATCTGCAGAGGAGGGGGGAGGAGGAGGGGGGGAGGAGGGAGGAGGGGAGTCCATTGTGTCAGCCGCACAAAGCTCCTCCATGTTGCTGTTCTTCTACATAAGAAGGAGGAGGAGGAGGAGGTGCTGGTACAGGCGGGTGAATATTCATGGTGGTTTAAACAAACCAAAAAAGAGGGGCTGGGAGACAGGGAGGCTCCTGATTGGCTGCTGCTCCACGCCTCCACACACACACACACACACACACACACACACACACACACACACACACATCAAAAGCCCCTCAACCAGCCAATCAGGAGCCTCTGCACCGTTTGAAAGATGCCAAGAGAAGGGGGAGGAGTCAGAGATGATGAATGTGTTGCTGGTGTCGATCTGCAGCTTCTGCAGTTCTTTGAAACATATATTATATATTTATATATATATATTTACCACTCGAGGAGGAGGAGGAGGAGGAGGAGGACTCTCCGGTTGGTTCTAGTGTTCTAACGTTCTGACGTTCTAGTGTTCTAACATTCTGTTTCTGAAGATGATTTATTTCATAAGTCCAAAGACGTCGTGTTAGAACAGTAGAATAAAGGTGGTGTTTGACTTCACCTGTAGTTGTTGTTGTTTATTTAGTGTTTTGTTGAAATGGATCTGAGGAGCTTTATTCCAAATTCACTATTAGGAGCGAGGAGAAGGAAGGAGGAACAAGGAAGGGAGGAGGAGGAGGAGTGTTGCAGCTTTAGTGAGGTCACACACACATGCTAACACATGCCTCCTCCCTCCTTCCCTTCCTTCCTTTCCTCCCTCCTTTCCTCCCCCCCCCCCCCCACTCTGTTTCCACGAGACAGGATTACCGTTCCTCTGCTCCATCGCCATGGAAACACTGACCTCACACTGTGGTGCCCGGTCGCCATGGCAATGTACCGTACCGGGGAGGGAGGGGGGAGGGAGGAGGGGGGTCGTGACGTAGCGGCTCCTGCAGATCTCTGCAGTGTCGTCAGCAAAACACTGAGACCAGCAGAGAGCGCTCTGCTTCAACCTGATGTCACGAGAGAGAGAGCTCCTTCTTCTCCTGCTCCTTCTTCTCCTGCTCCTTCCTCTCCTGCTCCTCCTTCTCCTGCTCCTTCCTCTCCTGCTCCTTCCTCTCATGCTCCTTCCTCTCCTGCTCCTTCTTCTCCTGCTCCTCCCTCTCCTGCTCCTTCCTCTCCTGCTCCTTCCTCTCCTGCTCCTCCTTCTCCTGCTCCTTCCTCTCCTGCTCCTTCCTCTCATGCTCCTTCCTCTCCTGCTCCTTCTTCTCCTGCTCCTTCCTCTCCTGCTCCTTCCTCTCCTGCTCCTTCTTCTCCTGCTCCTTCCTCTCCTGCTCTTTCCTCTCCTGCTCCTTCCTCTCATGCTCCTTCTTCTCCTGCTCCTTCCTCTCCTGCTCCTTCCTCTCCTGCTCCTCCCTCTCCTGCTACTTCCTCTCATGCTCCTTCCTCTCCTGCTCCTTTTTCTCCTGCTTCTTCCTCTCCTGCTCCTCCCTCTCATGCTCCTTCCTCTCCTGCTCCTTTTTCTCCTGCTCCTTCCTCCCATGCGCCTTCCTTTCCTGCTCCTTCCTCTCCTGCTCCTCTCCTGCTCCTCTCCTGCTCCTTCCTCTTCTGCTCCTTCCTCTCCTGCTCCTCCCTCTCCTGCTCCTTCCTCTCCTGCTCCCTTTCCTCTCCTGCTCATTTTCCTCTCCTGCTCCCTTGCTCCCTTTCCTCTCCTGCTCCCTTTCCTCTCCTGCTCCCTTTCCTCTCCTGCTCCTTTTCCTCCCTTGCTCCCTCTCCTCTCCTGCTCTCTGTTCGTCTCCTGCTCCCTTTCTTCTCCTGCTCCCTGTTCCTCTCCTGCTCCCTTTCTTCTCCTGCTCCCTTTCCTCTCCTGCTCCCTTTCTTCTCCTGCTCCCTTTCCTCTCCTGCTCCCTTTCCTCTCCTGCTCCTTTTCCTCACTTGCTCCTTCTCCTCTCCTGCTCCCTTTTCCTGTCCTGCTCCCCTTTCCTCTCCTGCTCTCTGTTCCTCTCCTTCTCCCTTGCTCCCTTTCCTCTCCTGCTCTCTGTTCCTCTCCTGCTCCCTTGCTCCCTTTCCTCTCCTGCTCCCTTTCCTCTCCTCCTCCTCTGCCTCACTGAAGGGGGCGAGAGAGAGCCCACGGGTCGGTTCATGCTTGTTCTGTCGTTGCTCTTCTTCTACACTTCTCTTCTTCTTCATCACTTCTCTTCTTCTTCTTCACTTCTCTTCTTCTTCATCACTTCTCTTCTTCTTCTTCACTTCTCTTCTTCTTCATCACTTCTCTTCTTCTTCTTCACTTCTCTTCTTCTTCATCACTTCTCTTCTTCTTCTTCACTTCTCTTCTTCTTCTTCACTTCTCTTCTTCTTCACTTCTCTTCTTCTTCATCACTTCTCTTCTTCTTCTTCACTTCTCTTCTTCTTCATCACTTCTCTTCTTCTTCACTTCTCTTCTTCTTCTTCACTTCTCTTCTTCTTCACTTCTCTTCTTCTTCACTTCTCTTCTTCTTCTTCATCACTTCTCTTCTTCTTCATCACTTCTCTTCTTCTTCACTTCTCTTCTTCTTCATCACTTCTCTTCTTCTTAATCACTTCTCTTCTTCTTCTTCACTTCTCTTCTTCTTCATCACTTCTCTTCTTCTTCACTTCTCTTCTTATTCTTCACTTCTCTTCTTCTTCACTTCTCTTCTTCTTCTTCACTTCTCTTCTTCATCACTTCTCTTCTTCTTCTTCACTTCTTAAAGAAGAAGTCTGCTGATGGAACCTATGAACCGCGGTGCCTTCAGGGGACGATCCGGTCTAACTATTGGACAGATGGAATCTAAGACTTTTATTGAGTCTGTTATACTTTTGATATTTAGTTCAGGTTGAAAGTTCAACTGATGACTGAAGTAAAAAGCTGAGTTTCATGTTTGATACGTAGTTTTCTGTTGTTGTTGGAGTTGTTTTATTTTTCTTGTTTGTTTTGGGTTGATGACGTGACTGTGATCTGTTCTAGATCAATAAAAGAATTTTAAAAATCCCAAAAAAAAAATCTTCTTCACTTCTCTTCTTGTACACTTCTCTTCTTCTTCATCACTTCTCTTCTTCTACACTTCTCTTCTTCTTCATCACTTCTCTTCTTCTTCATCACTTCTCTTCTTCACTTCTCTTCTTCTTCACTTCTCTTCTTCTTCTTCACTTCTCTTCTTCTACACTTCTCTTCTTCTTCTTCACTCCATTCAGGAGGAATGGCGTCCGCCGAGACGCCACCTCCGTCTCTCCGGCAAGGAGTGAGGATCGTCCCCCCGGATACCAGCGTGCCGGTGGAGGAGGTGCTGCTGGCTGTCGGGGAGCAGGTGGGACACGATCGGCTGTGCTTCGCCTCCAGGATGAACAAAGCGGTGGTGGTGTTCCTGAGAGAAGAGCCTCTGGTCCACCAGCTGATCGAGAGTGGAGTGTTCATCCGGGACGCGTTAGAGCAGGTCTTCCCGCTGTCAGCGCTCCTCCACGGATCACCGTGTCCGGGGTTCCACCGTTCATCCCCAACGAGCTGTTGGAGAAGGAGCTCCGGAGGTTCGGGAAATTTGCCAGCGGGTTAAAATCTGTGAGTTTGGGATGCAAAGACCCTAAACTGAGACACGTTCAGTCTCTGAGGAGACAGATGTTCATGTTTCTCGACTCACCGACTCAAACACTGGAGGTGTCCTTCAGGGTGAAGCACGGAGACGGAGCCTACATGGTGTACGCCAGCTCCGGACACCTCCGGTGTTTCGAGTGTGGAGAGTTGGGACACAAACGGGTCACCTGTCCGCACAAAAGGA
>NW_027176572.1:2009180-2019180 GCF_023349555.1 Cebidichthys violaceus
AAATGAGTGAAGTGAGTGAAATGAGTGAAGTGGGTGAAGTGAGTGACGTGAGTGAAGTGAGTGAAGTGAGTGAAATGAGTGAAGCGAGTGAAGCAAGTGAAGTGAGTGAAATGAGTGAAATGAATGAAGCGAGTGAAGTGAGTGAAATGAGTGAAGTGAGTGAAATAAGTGAGTGAAGTGAATGAAATGAGTGAAGTGAGTGAAGTGAGTGAAATAAGTGAGTGAAGTGAGTGAAATGAATGAAATGAGTGAATTGAGTGAAAGTGAGTGAAAGTGAGTGACGTGAGTGAAGTGAGTGAAATGAGTGAATTGGGTGAAGTAAGTGACGTGAGTGAAGTGAGTGAAATGAGTGAAATGAGTGAAGTGAGTGAAGTGAGTGAAGTGAGTGAAATGAGTGAAGTGAGTGAAAGTGAGTGAAGTGAGTGAAATGAGTGAATTGGGTGAAGTAAGTGACGTGAGTGAAGTGAGTGAAGTGAGTGAAGTGAGTGAAATGAGTGAAGTGAGTGAAGTGAAGTGAGTGAAATAAGTGAGTGGAAGTGAGTGAAGTGAGTGAAATGAGTGAAGTGGGTGAAGTAAGTGACGTGAGTGAAGTGAGTGAAATGAGTGAAATGAGTGAAGTGAGTGAAGTGAATGAAAATGAGTGAAGTGAGTGAAGTGAATGAAATGAGTGAAGTGAGTAAAGTGAGTGAAGTGAGTGAAGTGAGTGAAATGAGTGAAGTGAGTGAAGTGAGTGAAGTGAGTGAAATGAGTGAAGTGAGTGAAATGAGTGAAGTGAGTGAAGTGAATGAGTGAAGTGAGTGAAGTGAGTGAAAGTGAGTGAAGTGAGTGAAGTGAGTGAAATGAGTGAAGTGGGTGAAGTAAGTGACGTGAGTGAAGTGAGTGAAAGTGAGTGAAGTGAGTGAAATGAGTGAAATGAGTGAAATGAGTGAAGTGAGTGAAGTGAATGAAAATGAGTGAAGTGAGTGAAGTGAATGAAATGAGTGAAGTGAGTGAAAGTGAGTGAAGTGAGTGAAGTGAGTGAAATATGTGAGTGAAGTGAGTGAAGTGAATGAAGTGAGTAAAATGAGTGAAGTGAGTGAAGTCAGTGAAATAAGTGAGTGAAATGAGAGAAGTGAGTGAAGTGAGTGAAGTGAATGAAAATGAGTGAAGTGAGTGAAGTGAGTGAAGTGTACCTACCCTCACCTATGGTCATGCGGACTGGGTCATGACCGAAAGAATTAGATCGCGGGTACAAGCGGCCAAAATGTGTTTCCTCAGGAGGGTGGCTGGCGTCTCCCTTAGAGATAGGGTGAGAAGTTTGGTCGTCCGTGAGGGACTCGGAGTAGAGCCGCTGCTCCTTTGCGTGGAACGGAGCCAGTTGAGGTGGTTCGGGCATCTGGTGAGGATGCCACCTGGACGCCTCTCTAGGGAGGTGTTCCAGGAACAACCAGCTGGGAGGAGACCCCGAGGGAGGCCCGGGACCAGGTGGAGAGACTATATCTCCAAACTGGCCTGGGAGCGCCTCGGGAACCCCCAGTCAGAGCTGGTTGATGTGGCACCGGGAAAGGGAAGTTTGGGGTCCCCTGCTGGAGCTGTTGCCCCCGATCCCGGATAAGAGGTTGAAGATGAGAGATGAGATGAGAGTGAAAATGGGTGAAAGTGAGTGAAATGAGTGAAGTGAGTGAAAGTGGGTGAAAGTGAGTGAAAATGAGTGAAAGTGAGTGAAGTGAGTGAAATGAGTGAAAGTGAGTGAAGTGAGTGAAGTGAATGAAAATGAGTGAAGTGAGTGAAAGTGAGTGAAGTGAGTGAAATGAGTGAAGTGAGTGAAATGAGTGAAAGTGAGTGAAGTGAATGAAAGTGAGTGAAGTGAGTGAAGTGAATGAAAATGAGTGAAGTGAGTGAAGTGAGTGAAGTGAGTGAAAATGAGTGAAAGTGAGTGAAGTGAGTGAAGTGAATGAAAATGAGTGAAGTGAGTTCAGTTCAGGCTCAGACTTGATGTTCTTCACACAGATTCACAGCTGTGACGGAAAACAATGAAAATGTGACTTTAATGTAATCAGAAACATGTTCATTCCACTCAAACAGTGAGAGATTACATCACATTGAATGTTGCGCAGTGATGTAAAGTAACTATACATTAGTTAAGTACAAATTAAAGGTACATAAAACTTCCATTTTATGTAACTGTATAGTTAATATCAAAATATTGTACTTTTCACTAACTATATTTATCTGACAGCTTTGGAAACATCAGATATAAAAGTAAAACACAAGGAACATTTTACTGCACTCTCAATACTTTAACTACATTTAGATGATGATACTTATATACTTTTACTTCAGTAAGGTTCTATTGCAGGCTTTTACTTGTACTGGAGTATTTTCACAGTGTGGTATTAGTATTTTTACTGCAGTAAAGGATCTGAGTACTTGTCACTGCTGTAGTTTGACAGCGTGCTTTAACATTATTTATCTTTATTTATCCTTCTTGTTTACGACTCGTAGTAAAGGCATGTGTATATGTGTGTACATGTGTGTACTTCTGTGTACATGTGTTCATTAAGAAATAAACAAATAATGAAAAAGTAAAAAAGAAAAGAAAAAGAATATAATTCAAATATTGACTCAAGTTAAAATAATGTGATATTATTATTAATACTGTGCTGTTTGAGGCAGAGTGTGGGTGTGACCACCAGAGAGCAGCAGAGAGGCCGATGCTGCTGCTGCTACATGTAGTACTACTGCAACTACTACTGATACATGTAGTAGTACTACTGCAACTACTACTGCTACATGTAGTACTACTGAAACTACTACTGCTACATGTAGTACTACTGAAACTACTACTGCTACATGTAGTACTACTGCAACTACTACTGCTACATGTAGTAGTACTACTGCAACTACTACTGCTACATGTAGTAGTACTGAAACTACTACTGCTACATGTAGTAGTACTACTGAAACTACTACTGCTACATGTAGTAGTACTACTGCAACTACTACTGCTACATGTAGTACTACTGAAACTACTACTGCTACATGTAGTAGTACTACTGCAACTACTACTGCTACATGTAGTACTACTGAAACCACTACTGCTACATGTAGTACTACTGAAACTACTACTGCTACATGTAGTACTACTGAAACTACTACTGCTACATGTAGTAGTACTACTGCAACTACTACTGCTACATGTAGTACTACTGAAACCACTACTGCTACATGTAGTACTACTGCAACTACTACTGCTACATGTAGTACTACTGAAACTACTACTGCTACATGTAGTAGTACTACTGCAACTACTACTGCTACATGTAGTACTACTGCAACTACTACTGCTACATGTAGTACTACTGCAACTACTACTGCTACATGTAGTAGTACTGAAACCACTACTGCTACATGTAGTACTACTGCAACTACTACTACTGCTACATGTAGTACTACTGAAACCACTACTGCTACATGTAGTACTACTGAAACTACTACTGCTACATGTAGTACTACTGCAACTACTACTGCTACATGTAGTACTAGTGCAACTACTACTGCTACATGTAGTACTACTGAAACCACTACTGCTACATGTAGTACTACTGAAACTACTACTGCTACATGTAGTACTAGTGCAACTACTACTGCTACATGTAGTACTACTGAAACTACTACTGCTACATGTAGTAGTACTGAAACCACTACTGCTACATGTAGTACTACTGAAACCACTACTGCTACATGTAGTACTACTGAAACTACTACTGCTACATGTAGTACGAGTGCAACTACTACTGCTACATGTAGTACTACTGCAACTACTACTGCTACATGTAGTACTACTGAAACCACTACTGCTACATGTAGTACTACTGCAACTACTACTGCTACATGTAGTACTACTGCAACTACTACTGCTACATGTAGTACTAGTGCAACTACTACTGCTACATGTAGTACTACTGAAACCACTACTGCTACATGTAGTACTACTGAAACTACTACTGCTACATGTAGTACTACTGCAACTACTACTGCTACATGTAGTACTAGTGCAACTACTACTGCTACATGTAGTACTACTGCAACTACTACTGCTACATGTAGTACTACTGAAACCACTACTGCTACATGTAGTACTACTGCAACTACTACTGCTACATGTAGTACTACTGCAACTACTACTGCTACATGTAGTACTACTGAAACCACTACTGCTACATGTAGTACTACTGCAACTACTACTGCTACATGTAGTACTACTGAAACTACTACTGCTACATGTAGTACTACTGAAACCACTACTGCTACATGTAGTACTACTGAAAGTACTACTGCTACATGTAGTACTACTGCAACTACTACTGCTACATGTAGTACTACTGCAACTACTACTGCTACATGTAGTACTACTGAAACTACTACTGCTACATGTAGTACTACTGCAACTACTACTACTGCTACATGTAGTACTAGTGCAACTACTACTGCTACATGTAGTACTACTGCAACTACTACTACTGCTACATGTAGTACTACTGAAACCACTACTGCTACATGTAGTACTAGTGCAACTACTACTGCTACATGTAGTACTACTGAAACTACTACTGCTACATGTAGTACTACTGAAACTACTACTGCTACATGTAGTACTACTGCAACTACTACTGCTACATGTAGTACTACTGAAACTACTACTGCTACATGTAGTACTACTGCAACTACTACTGCTACATGTAGTACTACTGAAACTACTACTGCTACATGTAGTACTACTGCAACTACTACTGCTACATGTAGTACTACTGAAACCACTACTGCTACATGTAGTACTACTGAAACTACTACTGCTACATGTAGTACTAGTGCAACTACTACTGCTACATGTAGTACTACTGAAACCACTACTGCTACATGTAGTACTACTGAAACCACTACTGCTACATGTAGTACTACTGAAACTACTACTGCTACATGTAGTACTAGTGCAACTACTACTGCTACATGTAGTACTACTGCAACTACTACTGCTACATGTAGTACTACTGAAACCACTACTGCTACATGTAGTACTACTGCAACTACTACTGCTACATGTAGTACTACTGAAACCACTACTGCTACATGTAGTACTACTGCAACTACTACTGCTACATGTAGTACTACTGCAACTACTACTGCTACATGTAGTACTACTGAAACCACTACTGCTACATGTAGTACTACTGCAACTACTACTGCTACATGTAGTACTACTGAAACCACTACTGCTACATGTAGTACTACTGCAACTACTACTGCTACATGTAGTACTACTGAAACCACTACTGCTACATGTAGTACTACTGAAACCACTACTGCTACATGTAGTACTACTGCAACTACTACTGCTACATGTAGTACTACTGAAACCACTACTGCTACATGTAGTACTACTGCAACCACTACTGCTACATGTAGTACTACTGCAACTACTACTGCTACATGTAGTACTACTGCAACTACTACTGCTACATGTAGTACTACTGAAACCACTACTGCTACATGTAGTACTACTGCAACTACTACTGCTACATGTAGTACTACTGAAACCACTACTGCTACATGTAGTACTACTGCAACTACTACTGCTACATGTAGTACTAGTGCAACTACTACTGCTACATGTAGTACTACTGAAACCACTACTGCTACATGTAGTACTACTGCAACTACTACTGCTACATGTAGTACTACTGAAACCACTACTGCTACATGTAGTACTACTGCAACTACTACTGCTACATGTAGTACTAGTGCAACTACTACTGCTACATGTAGTACTACTGAAACCACTACTGCTACATGTAGTACTACTGAAACTACTACTGCTACATGTAGTACTACTGAAACCACTACTGCTACATGTAGTACTACTGCAACCACTACTGCTACATGTAGTACTACTGCAACTACTACTGCTACATGTAGTACTACTGAAACCACTACTGCTACATGTAGTACTACTGAAACCACTCCTGCTACATGTAGTACTACTGCAACTACTACTGCTACATGTAGTACTACTGCAACTACTACTGCTACATGTAGTACTACTGAAACCACTACTGCTACATGTAGTACTACTGCAACTACTACTGCTACATGTAGTACTACTGAAACCACTACTGCTACATGTAGTACTACTGCAACTACTACTGCTACATGTAGTACTAGTGCAACTACTACTGCTACATGTAGTACTACTGAAACTACTACTGCTACATGTAGTACTACTGCAACTACTACTGCTACATGTAGTACTACTGAAACCACTACTGCTACATGTAGTACTACTGCAACTACTACTGCTACATGTAGTACTAGTGCAACTACTACTGCTACATGTAGTACTACTGCAACTACTACTGCTACATGTAGTACTACTGAAACCACTACTGCTACATGTAGTACTACTGCAACCACTACTGCTACATGTAGTACTAGTGCAACTACTACTGCTACATGTAGTACTACTGCAACTACTACTGCTACATGTAGTACTACTGAAACCACTACTGCTACATGTAGTACTACTGAAACCACTCCTGCTACATGTAGTACTACTGCAACTACTACTGCTACATGTAGTACTACTGCAACTACTACTGCTACATGTAGTACTACTGAAACCACTACTGCTACATGTAGTACTACTGCAACTACTACTGCTACATGTAGTACTACTGAAACCACTACTGCTACATGTAGTACTACTGCAACTACTACTGCTACATGTAGTACTAGTGCAACTACTACTGCTACATGTAGTACTACTGAAACTACTACTGCTACATGTAGTACTACTGCAACTACTACTGCTACATGTAGTACTACTGAAACCACTACTGCTACATGTAGTACTACTGCAACTACTACTGCTACATGTAGTACTAGTGCAACTACTACTGCTACATGTAGTACTACTGCAACTACTACTGCTACATGTAGTACTACTGAAACCACTACTGCTACATGTAGTACTACTGCAACTACTACTGCTACATGTAGTACTACTGAAACTACTACTGCTACATGCAGTACTACTGCAACTACTACTGCTACATGTAGTACTACTGAAACCACTACTGCTACATGTAGTACTACTGAAACCACTACTGCTACATGTAGTACTACTGCAACCACTACTGCTACATGTAGTACTAGTGCAACTACTACTGCTACATGTAGTACTACTGCAACTACTACTGCTACATGTAGTACTACTGAAACTACTACTGCTACATGTAGTACTACTGAAACCACTACTGCTACATGTAGTACTACTGAAACTACTACTGCTACATGTAGTACTAGTGCAACTACTACTGCTACATGTAGTACTACTGAAACCACTACTGCTACATGTAGTACTACTGAAACCACTACTGCTACATGTAGTACTACTGAAACTACTACTGCTACATGTAGTACTAGTGCAACTACTACTGCTACATGTAGTACTACTGAAACCACTACTGCTACATGTAGTACTACTGAAACTACTACTGCTACATGTAGTACTAGTGCAACTACTACTGCTACATGTAGTACTACTGAAACCACTACTGCTACATGTAGTACTACTGCAACTACTACTGCTACATGTAGTACTAGTGCAACTACTACTGCTACATGTAGTACTACTGAAACCACTACTGCTACATGTAGTACTACTGAAACCACTACTGCTACATGTAGTACTACTGCAACTACTACTGCTACATGTAGTACTACTGCAACTACTACTGCTACATGTAGTACTACTGAAACCACTACTGCTACATGTAGTACTACTGAAACCACTACTGCTACATGTAGTACTACTGCAACCACTACTGCTACATGTAGTACTAGTGCAACTACTACTGCTACATGTAGTACTACTGCAACTACTACTGCTACATGTAGTACTACTGAAACTACTACTGCTACATGTAGTACTACTGAAACCACTACTGCTACATGTAGTACTACTGAAGCTACTACTGCTACATGTAGTACTAGTGCAACTACTACTGCTACATGTAGTACTACTGAAACCACTACTGCTACATGTAGTACTACTGAAACCACTACTGCTACATGTAGTACTACTGAAACCACTACTGCTACATGTAGTACTACTGAAACTACTACTGCTACATGTAGTACTAGTGCAACTACTACTGCTACATGTAGTACTACTGAAACTACTACTGCTACATGTAGTAGTACTGAAACCACTACTGCTACATGTAGTACTACTGAAACCACTACTGCTACATGTAGTACTACTGCAACTACTACTGCTACATGTAGTACTACTGAAACCACTACTGCTACATGTAGTACTACTGCAACTACTACTGCTACATGTAGTACTACTGAAACCACTACTGCTACATGTAGTACTACTGCAACTACTACTGCTACATGTAGTACTACTGAAACTACTACTGCTACATGTAGTACTACTGAAACCACTACTGCTACATGTAGTACTAGTGCAACTACTACTGCTACATGTAGTACTACTGCAACTACTACTGCTACATGTAGTACTACTGAAACCACTACTGCTACATGTAGTACTAGTGCAACTACTACTGCTACATGTAGTACTACTGAAACCACTACTGCTACATGTAGTACTACTGCAACTACTACTGCTACATGTAGTACTACTGAAACTACTACTGCTACATGTAGTACTACTGCAACTACTACTGCTACATGTAGTACTACTGAAACCACTACTGCTACATGTAGTACTACTGAAACTACTACTGCTACATGTAGTACTACTGAAACCACTACTGCTACATGTAGTACTACTGCAACTACTACTGCTACATGTAGTACTACTGAAACCACTACTGCTACATGTAGTACTACTGCAACTACTACTGCTACATGTAGTACTACTGAAACCACTACTGCTACATGTAGTACTACTGCAACTACTACTGCTACATGTAGTACTACTGCAACTACTACTGCTACATGTAGTACTACTGAAACCACTACTGCTACATGTAGTACTACTGCAACTACTACTGCTACATGTAGTACTACTGAAACCACTACTGCTACATGTAGTACTACTGAAACCACTACTGCTACATGTAGTACTACTGAAAGTACTACTGCTACATGTAGTACTACTGAAACCACTACTGCTACATGTAGTACTACTGCAACTACTACTGCTACATGTAGTACTACTGAAACCACTACTGCTACATGTAGTACTACTGAAACCACTACTGCTACATGTAGTACTACTGCAACTACTTCACAATAAAACCTTATAATATAATCAACTCATATTTTATAATTTCACCGTTTTAACTTGAATGAAAACTTCTAGTTTTTACAAAAACACATATAATATTAATTTGAAAAATAAATATATAATAATAATATAATGATATAAATATCTGAGTCCCACAACTTCAAATGATTAAATATTTATATAAAATAACAATAAACTAATAAATAAATCATAAAAAAGACTAAATAAAACTAAATAAACGTATAAAATGAGGAGTTGAATCCAGAAATAAAACTATTCTAACAGCCAGTTATTTAATTTTAATTATGATGAAACAAATAATATGAATAGTGTTGTTATTGATTCATTTTGGAATAAAATGAAAACAGAGACTCTTGTTTGTTGAAACATTTACATTTTGTAATAAAGTAAATATTTCAATCACACTTTATAGTCGGACAGCTTTCACACAGCTGAGCGACGTTTAAAGATCAACTCATGAACGTGATCATAAAGTCTCTTCATGTCCGTCTGCTGCCAGCAGATGGAGGCAGAGACTAGAACATGATCTCACTGGACCTCTTCTGGTGGACTCTTTTTTAATATACAAGTACAACGTATTCAAATATGTTAATATTAGTCAAGTGTTTACATCTAAAGTACATTTAGTATTTATGATATTTTGTCACAAACATCACAGAAACCAACATCATCAATGAA
>NW_027176572.1:2029180-2086680 GCF_023349555.1 Cebidichthys violaceus
AGAGCCCAGTGGTTTAACTTCTCACCTGGCTGCAGTGATGTCACGATGTACTCAAGTACAGCTGTGTAAAATACACCTTAATGTAAGAGGATAACATTGTTGACAAACACTGTAGAATAAGTAACTCTGAGTAACCTCGTGTTCCAACAGAAATCTGCAGAAGTGCCCTCTAGGATGTCTTCTAGTGGAGGAGACGACAGACCCTCAGACAGCCTGAATCAAAGAAAGAGGAGTTAAAGTAAGTCAACGAGAGACGGAGAGAGTCTGTCACAACGTTCAACCCCCCCCCCCCCCTCCCAACAGGACTGAGACGGTAGGAGAGCTGGAGCTCACACATGAAGCTCTACATGGAGCTCATACTTCATGTTGAGACACCAGAGGAAGCTCTCTGCACCTCCTCTGGTGCCCGATAACCACACACTTTTCTCTGTTATATTTCATGTTACATGTAACCTTATTAATAAGGGATTTCTGACTATAAAGAGACAAATAGACCGTCAGACACATGAGTGAAGACATGCTTCATTTTGACTGATTGTGAATGAACTGCAGACATGTTGGGTACCACCAGGCGGCCGTCGTACGGTGGACTGTGTTCATGAGAGAGACGAAATAAGTTCAACAGTCTGAAATAGAAGCTGTCAGATTGAAATAAGATCACATATCGTCTCTTGTGCCCTAAATATTGAAAACAGCTTAATACACTGTTTCATGTTTCAGATGCAAGTCTTTATTTGTCATATTCACAACAATTACATTCTTAAATACATTACTTCTTCGTTCTCAGGCTCCTTCTAGCAATGCTTCAGTGTAAAGAGGAAATCTAAATGAGAAGCCAAGACATACAGTAGTGCAGGAGTTCAAATAAATACATATATATGAATGTAATACTGTGGTGGACTGTGTGTAGACTGTGTAGACTGGGTGTTGACTGTGTGTTGACTGTGTGTAGACTGTGTGTAGACTGTGTAGACTGTGTGTAGATTGTGTGTTGACTGTGTAGACTGTGTGTAGACTGTGTGTAGACTGTGTAGACTGTGTGTAGACTGTGTGTAGACTGTGTGTAGACTGTGTAGACTGTGTGTAGACTGTGTGTAGACTGTGTAGACTGTGTGTAGATTGTGTGTTGACTGTGTAGACTGTGTGTAGATTGTGTGTTGACTGTGTAGACTGTGTGTTGACTGTGTGTAGACTGTGTAGACTGTGTGTACACTGTGTTGACTGTGTAGACTGTGTGTGGACTGTGTGGACTGTGTGTAGACTGTGTGTAGACTGTGTGTTGACTGTGTGTAGACTGTGTAGACTGTGTAGACTGTGTGTAGACTGTGTGTGGACTGTGTGTAGACTGTGTGTTGACTGTGTGTAGACTGTGTGTAGACTGTGTGTGGACTGTGTGTGGACTGTGTGTAGACTGTGTGTAAACTGTGTAGACTGTGTGTAGACTGTGTAGACTGTGTGTAGACTGTGTGTAGACTGTGTAGACTGTGTAGACTGTGTGTAGACTGTGTGTAGACTGTGTAGACTGTGTAGACTGTGTGTGGACTGTGTGTAGACTGTGTGTTGACTGTGTGTAGACTGTGTAGACTGTGTGTAGACTGTGTGTAGACTGTGTAGACTGTGTGTAGACTGTGTAGACTGTGTGTAGACTGTGTGTAGACTGTGGTGGACTGTGTGTGGACTGTGTGTAGACTGTGTGTGGACTGTGTGTAGACTGTGTGTAGACTGTGTGTAGACTGTGGTGGACTGTGTGTAGACTGTGTAAACTGTGTAGACTGTGTGTAGACTGTGTGTAGACTGTGTGTTGACTGTGTGTAGACTGTGTAGACTGTGTAGACTGTGTGTAGACTGTGTGTTGACTGTGTGTAGACTGTGTGTAGACTGTGTGTAGACTGTGTAGACTGTGTGTAGACTGTGTGTTGACTGTGTGTAGACTGTGTGTAGACTGTGTGTAGACTGTGTGTTGACTGTGTGTAGACTGTGTGTTGACTGTGTGTTGACTGTGTGTAGACTGTGTAGACTGTGTGTTGACTGTGTGTAGACTGAGTGTAGACTGTGTGTAGACTGTGTGTTGACTGTGTGTAGACTGTGTGTAGACTGTGTGTAGACTGTGTGTTGACTGTGTGTAGACTGTGTGTTGACTGTGTGTTGACTGTGTGTAGACTGTGTAGACTGTGTGTTGACTGTGTGTAGACTGAGTGTAGACTGCGTGTAGACTGCGGCGGTACAAACAGAAGTGATGCACATTAATGAACACGGTGTCATAATCACCACCACACAAAAATATTACTAAATAAGTGCAACATATCTGTTCATAAAACAAGGAGTTGTTTAGCACAGAGATGATAATCATCAGAAAACAATAACAGGAAGTGCATCCAGTCCCCATCCTAAAGAACAATAAGATAAAACAACAAGTTATTATTAAAAAAAGGTTCTCATCTGTATTTAAATATACTTTAAATATACAAACACATACAAATGTTATAGTTGTGTGACGGACCGTAATCATGCAAATCAGCAAACTGTCATTTTTTGGATCATAATGCTATGATCTGCTGTGCTTGTGTCGTGTGATAGTGCAGTAATGTAAGGTTAAGCTTCTCTGAACATGAGCCGGTAGTTAACAGTGAACCCTGGTGCAGACGACGGAGAACGTTCCTCCATCAGCTCTGAGAGCAGCTCCCTCCTCTGAGCGCTGCTTGTTCTGCTGGAGGCCTCTCTGCACCAGGTCCAAACACGTCGGAGGAGCTCGTCTCTCTCTGAGTTGTGATGAGAGAAGCTAAAGTGTCTGTTGACGTCTAGTCATGTAGACCAGACTCATCCCCCTGTAGGGTGATGTGGACCTGGATTAACTCTGAACCTGGATTAGTGTCAGCTCACAGGCTCCAGATACTTAAACTCCAGTTTAAACACTCTGCATTGAGGAACGTCTCACTGAGATGAGGTGGTTTAGTACGCAGCGGGTTTGATAGTTCACGTTTCACATGTACCTATTCTGACCAATCAGCTTGTTACGCATATTTAATGTTTAATGTTTAAATGATTTTAGCGTCTTAAGTCTTTGTTGTGGTTTCCTTCCCTAAATATATGTTGCCCATATATATATATATATATATACACACATATATTTATATATATATATTTATTTATATATATATATATATATACACATATATATAAATAAATATATATATGTATATATTCATACATATATATAATAAATATCTATATATCTATATCCATATATCTATATAAATATATACATATATGTATATGTATATATTCATACATATGCGAGGAGAACCCCCCCCCCCACGCAGTATATATCTCTAATGGTCGGCTCATGTCAGAGCGATGTCCTCGTATGACTGAGGATAAACGTGATCCGGGTCGGTCTCAGTCGATATTGTACTTCAATGGTGCAAATTCCTAAACAAATCTGCAGTTAATCAAATTATGTTCGACCAATTGACACACAGTGAACTTGTGGCTCTTACCGGGGGCCCTCTGAGGGTCTGGGGCCCCGGGGGCAGCTGACTGCTCTGATGTGTGTTGGTTTACCCGGACTGGTTCTGGGTTCCTTTTAGTTTCCGCTGCAGGGGAAACTTTGAAGTTCAGGTTTTGGTACACGACGTATTTCACAAACCAGGACATCAGGACTCCAGGTCCCTGGTGGGGGCGGGGCCAAAGGCCACCAAACAGGCGCCCGGCACGTCAAAAGATTTAGTCGTTTATTTTTGGTTCCAGCGTTATGATTGTTAATGTTTCCCATAATCTTGTTCTTCCAGATGTATCACCTCCTCGTCCCTTTGAAAAGGAAAACAATGAAAACCAAACCCAGGACGAAGGTAGCGTTATGCACCGCTAACGAAGAAGAGACGCTCAAATGTTGCTTCTAATAAACGCAAAAGATATCTGACACGCTGTGGTTGACGTTAGCTGTTCGCCATTGATTGTTGTGAACGTCGCTACCGCATTGCATTGTGGGATATCTTTACAGCTGGAGCACCCTAATCTCACATGCTGTTTCAGCCACAATGAGGTTCAGGTTTTCAGAATTTTGTGCAAAGTTTTTTGTGTGTATTCAACGGAGAAAAACTGTGAAATCGGTTTTTTGGTTGTTGTTGTTTTTTTTGCGGGAATGTCACCACAAGTCTAATACTTTAAATACATAAATACTGCAATACTTTCATCGGAGGGCCACTTTAAAATCAAAGCTTGTAAAATGTTCCGGTGTGGACGAACCACAACACTCAAAACACGGTGAGACGACGTGTCGGCAGGCAGAGTTTGGTTCTGATGAAGATCACTCAGACGCCCGGATGACTATTCTAATAATACATTCATAAATTAAAACAAATCTCAGAGATTATGGCGGTAAAAAAAAGAAGAAAGAAAAAGGAAGCAACAAAAAGAAAAAAAAACCTGAAGTGAAACTCTACACTGAGTCGCTCCACGAGAGTCCAGAATCCAGGAATCCAGATTCCAGGACCGCTGTTTGCAGCGCGCCGACGGAGTCCCGGGTTTAAATTGACGGACGTCCGCGCACAGCCAATCAGCGACGAAGCCGCGTTTATTCCACTCGGGTCGGCCAATCAGAGTCGGAGAGCGTCACCGGAGCAGAATGTGAATGTGGGCTTCCCATCCCCCCCCCCCCCCCCCCCCCCTCCCCCCCCCTCCCCCTCCTTCTCCTACCTCCCCCATCACGAGCGAGCAATGGCGGCTGCTTTTTTGTGTGTGTGTGTGCCGCTTTTGTCCTTCTCATGTTCAGCTTGTAAAAGCCATGTTTTTACAGAACTCGGTAAGGAAAAAAAACAAAAAATCAATACGTGTGTTGTGTCAGTTCATGAGCACATATTTTATTTTTATTTTCTCCGCACTTCGTCGTCTCATCGCATGTTCTTGTTATGTCGCACTTCTCCCTCTAACAATGGCGGCGGAGGAAATGAGGCCACCAGCACTAAACTGTGAACCCCGCTCACTCTGTACACCCTTCACCACTCGTGTCGAAGCGTTTCGATAAAAAAGATTGTGTGTGTTTTTTATCCGTGTATCGACCTTGACGCACGAATTAATAGGTTATGTAAAAAAAAAAAAAAAGCGTCAAGTGCGCAGATAGAGATGAGTGAGGGAGATTCAAACATGGATGCCGGGGAAAAGGGGCGGGGCCTACGAGCGCAGGAGCTGTGATGAGACATGGCGGGCGTTTCTTCACTCCGTTTTAAAAGTGATTGATACGTGTGTTCATGGGGCCGACTTTAGAGGTGATGGTAGCGTTATAAAAAGACTTTAATCCACTAAACACGGTCCGTGTCGTCCATGTTTCATTCCCCCTCCTCCCCTGAATACTCTGCTGACGGAAGGCGGGAGAAACGGTCCGTAGTCGCGGCGCGACTCGACCAGATGAACATCAATCAATCAAACTGTGACAGTTAACGTCAACCGAGAGCCGCCTCTTCGATACAACCGAGTGCGTAGCTCGGTGTGAACCTCACGTTTCACGGTGTTTTAAAAACAAGGACTTTTAACGGTTTAATCGGTGTGCTTTTGATGTTTTTTTGTGTTTTAGCAGAGAAAGGACAGTTGCAGAGGCTGACGGGAGTTAAGAGGGGAAAAGGGGGCGTGGTCCCTGTTTTTTTTTTTTTTAATCCATTGTTCCACTCCAACGCGCTGAGGAGAACACCTCTGTGGAGCCGGCAGCCAATCAGCTGCCGCCGTCCTCCCGCCTTAGCTCCGCCCACCAGCCTATATTAAAGGCTCGGCCGTCAGCGACGCTGGCCACTGGCACAATATAACACTGATTGATCCACCAACAGACACCGAGGAGAGGGATTTACTTTCTTCAGCCCTTCGTTTTCCAGCCGTCCTTTATTTTACTGAACCACACACATAAAAACAATGGCAGACACAAAAGTTGACTCCGTCTCGGACCTCAGTGCCAAGGTAAGGAGCCCGAACACAGCTGGAGGCTTCATTGTCTCTCCAGAGCGCTAACCTACATTTATTCATTTTTTCCGTCGTCGCTTCGCGCGCATTCGGACTGGAGAAGTGGGAGAGCCTAGTGGGACACGCTGGGTTGAGGAGGAGGCAGTAGAGGAGGAGAGGAGAGGAGGAGAGAGGAGCCGGTGTTTGCGCTCTTTTATCCTCTTTCCCCGGTTGGGGAGCAGAGGGGGGTCTCTCCCGTACATGTGAAATCGGTTGTCCGTTTTTTTCGCGGAGCTCCGTGTCTCCTCATTGTGTGTCCGGAGCGGAACGGAACGGTCCTCGCGCGGGGTTCTTTGTTTATACTAGACGGGGCTCGGTTCTCCTCGCAGAGAGACACTTAACCTCTTCTTCTTCATCTTCCTCTCTTTATTATAATAATACTAATACTAATATGTGTTTATCTCTTTAACGTCCGTCTGCTCCACGTCCTGCAGGCTGATGATGTCCATTAATTCCGTGTTGTTGTTGTTTATTAGTGTTATTACTGACGCGTGGTGAGCAGCGCAGTGGTTCCGGAGGCTCCGCTGGGTCCGCGGTGTGAAGTTGGTCCGTTTGAATGGAGGACGGTGCGTAATGCTCACCAATGTCAAACTTTCGGAGCTCTCTCTCCACTTCTGCGTTTCTCACGATTCTCACTTTGTTGGTTTTTACTAAGAGGGCCCCGGTGGACCTGTCCTTACCGACGGACCCGGTTTGTTTACCGACTCGGTAAAAGCTCTGCTGCAGCCGGTTGAACGCGCTCCGCTCCTTCAGCCTCCGGAGGAACCGGAGAGCGTAACGTTACGCACGGAGAGCAGCGGGCTTCCGCTTCTTCTTCTTCTTCTTCAGTTTTCTGTTTGTTGAGCATGTTGTGCAGAGCGCGTCGACGTCTCTCAGGGGGAAGTTTGTCTTTCTTTTTCCTGTAATGCAGTGTGTTTACGCGCGTGTGTGTGTGCGCGCGTGTGTGTGTGTGTGCGTGTGTGTGTGTGTGTGTGTGGGGGGCCGGGCTGTGGAGGTGTGTGTGATGTGACGGTGCGTTGGTTTCCCCTCTTTGTGTGCGTCGTCGCCATTCGGGTCTCCTTCTCCTTCATATCTGACTTCATGTGTGAGCGTGCGTGTGAGCGTGCGTGTGAGCGTGTCTCAGTCGGTCTTTGGATCACGTCGGGTAAAACTTTAATTGGGGTATAGAGGAGGAGGAGGGGGGGGGGGGGGGTCCGGGTCTCCGCAGCGGAGGATCGGATCCAGCTCTTTAATAATAAGAGCTGCATCATTATGAGTGATGAGAACTAATGAACACATGGAGCGCGCGGACAGGGGAGCGTTAAGTCGCCCGGTATGAACCGACGCGGATCATGTGAAGCTGCGCTCAGCCACTATTTGTAGTTGTGGAGCGTTTCTCTTTTTACGCGCAGGATCCGGTGAGCGCAACGCGCCGCCAGGCTCCGTCTCCGCTCTCCTCCTCCTGGACAGAAGGAGGCGCTTGATGCTCCTTAAACGGCTTAATGGCTTTTAAGCAATAAGATTATGTTGAGCAATTAATCAATAACAGGGAATGTGCGCGCGCGCAGCGGGGATAATAGGCTGTGAACGGGGCGATGTGGACAAAACGAGGAGACGGAGCGCTATTAATAGGCTCGGCGGGCGGTTTTCCGGTCTAAGTAGGTCGCCCAAAAAAAAGGTGTTTTAGTCGGTGTGTGTGTGTGGGGGGGGGGGGGGGGGGGGTCTCGAGCTCCGGTCCCGGTGTCTCATTCTCGCTTCTCTCGCCTGCCATGTGTCGTCGTCTATTGTCCTCCGTTACAACGAGCGGCCAGCAGGCAGCAGCGTGCACTGCGCGCGCGGCCGCCTCCTCCTCTTCCCCCTCCTCCTCCTCCATCACCTCCCTCCCCCTCCTCCTCCCCCCTCTTGCTATTGCGCCCTCCTGTGTTATTTTAAAACGGAGCGGTGCATCCTGGGTTTTGCAGTGTCTGTCCCGGGCGTGTCTCGTGACATACGGCGGAGACGGCAGCCCGCAAGACTACAATACCCAGAGTGCCCCGGGGGACACATCAGAAGTATCAGATTACAACACATTAGAGGGGATGGAGTAGGAGGGGGGGGTAAATAGGAAGGCTTCATTCTGACGAGGAGACCGTGCAGCTCCCAGCATGCACTGGGGCTTAACTAGGGCAGGTAGCAGCAGCTGATGAACACGACTAGTATTTAACGTGAAGGTCTGAGTATAACTGGTGTCTTCTGTTGTTTCCGTCAGGAGCTGAAAGAGAAGAAGCTGGTGGAGGAGAAGGAGAAGAACGGCAAAGATGCTGCCACCAACGGGAAGGTAACCTCCTCCTCCTCCTCCTCCTGGAGCGCACCTCTTCATCACGGCTGATAGAACATCGAGCTCCAACACAACTTCTGAACGTCTCTTTTTAACATGAATTTCTAGGAGAATGAGAACGGAGAGCCCGAGGTAGACGACGATGAAGACGACGAGGAAGTGGACGAGGAGGACGAGGAAGATGATGTAGAAGGTAGCTGTTAAAACTCATCATCATCATGTCTTCAAAGTTCCGTGCGTCTCATTCTTCTTCTTCTTGTTCTTCGTTCAGGCGAGGAGGAAGACGACGATGACGACGATGAGATCGAGGGCGGCACAAAGCGGGCAGCTGAGGATGACGAGGACGACGAAGAGGTGAACTTCTTTTACTACCAGCAATGTGAACCAACGAGGTCACGACGTGTCCCTCACTCACCTCCTCCTTCTCCTCCTCCTTCTTCTTCTTCTTCTTCTTCTTCTCCTTCTCCTCCTTCTTCTTCTTCTTCTTTCAGGACGACGTTGAAACCAAGAAGCAGAAAACCGACGATGACGATTGATGCGTTTCCCCCCCTGCCCCCCCCCCCCCCCCCCCCCCCCCCCCATCCTGCTGAACCACTTCCTGGTTCTCCACCTGTGACGGTTTTCATGTGTCCCGGGTGGAGGAGCTGGAGGACTGATTTAAAAGGAGAACAAAAAAATAATAATAAAAAAATTAAAATAAAAAAAATCCAACATGGTCGTTAGCAAAAGTAGAGTTCAACAAACAACAACACCAAACTGATGTTCTAGAGGAACACGTCGACGCAGGAATCCGGCTTTTCTTCAACAACAACAACTAAGGAGAATTTGTTTGTATTTTTATTTACATTTTATATTTTTGTACATATTGTTAGGAGGGTCAGTTTCTCTCTGCAGACCAAACCGGTGCTTCTTAAGGAAAGGCTTGACTGACCGAGTTCAAGACATCTGGACACAAGCTGGGAAACAACACGGGAAAAACATGTAAAAACCGTTAAGAACAAAAGAAACCATGAAAGTACACGACCTGTTAAAGCATTCCAGTAAATGTAATGTATGTACTCTAGCTGTACCATCACTAGTGTGTGTGGGAGGTCCTCACAGGAGCGCCTCGTCCTTCTTTCATGACGGCCTGTTTTCTTTATGTGCGGACTTTGTTGTTTGACAATAAACCGGGCTTTTATTTTGTGAGTTGTACTTTGTGTCTCTGCTCGTCTTTCTTACCCTCTGGAGACGCTCCGCTGAAGCTCACCTGGTTGTCACGATGTCACCTGGATGTCACGATGTCACCTGGTTGTCACGATGTCACCTGGTTGTCACCTGGTTGTCATGATGTCACCGGGTTGTCACGATGTCACCTGGTTGTCACGATGTCACCTGGTTGTCACCTGGTTGTCACGATGTCACCTGGTTGTCACCTGGTTGTCACGATGTCACCTGGTTGTCACCTGGTTGTCACGATGTCACCAGGCTGCAGCTTCACCTGCGCTACTCGAGTACAACTGTGAGGTACTTGAGTAGAGTATCTCCATCTTTATACTCCTTCATACTTCTATTAGCGCTGCATTTACTCACAGCGACAGTTTGTGGCTGCTTTGCATATAGAACTCATGATGAGCTCATAAAACACACATATATATATATATGTACGTACAGTGTGTATATATATATTATATTAAACTAGTGGTGCCCAACCTGGGGGTCGGGACCCGACGAGGTCGCGGTATGAGCAGGTAAGCGTGGCTCCATTTGTGTTTTTAGACATTTAAATGACCAGACAGTCGCTTTATTTTGAAGGGCAACATGCTAAATAAGAGCTGGATTAAAACATTGAACAGAGAGCAGCTACAACATTAAAATAACAATCAATGAACCTGTGATTCCACCGTCCTGCAGAGTGTTTACATCTCGTACATGAAGTACTTTAGTTAACATGAAGTAATACTCTACTCTAGAGTATTTGCATGTTTTATTCCTTGATATTCATTGAGTTTAGCAGCACTAATAGTTATTAGAATAATGTATAGAACGTTCAAATGGATCCCTAGTATTAAAAACACACTTATACAATAATATATCAGTATAAATACACATTAAGTACATCTCCCTGCATGGTGTCATTTTGCATGAAGAGTACTTTTATTCTCTAGGTATATTTATCTGATAATACTTTAATACTTTTACTGAATTAGGACTTGTTTAGTTTGTAGTATTTCTAATTGTATTGATACTTTTAGTAAAGTAGAACGCAGTACTTTTCCCACCACTGGTAGTATTATTGGCTGCAACCTAGTTTTAGTGGAAGTATTGGACTGTAATACTCTAGTACACATTGTAGGTGCTTTACTACGTTATACTTCAGATTTAAAATGAGAATATGATGAACTTCTAAAATATGTTATTGAAGTATTCGACAAGTACAACGTCATTCTGCATGAAGAGTACTTCATATTACTTCTTTGCTGTTATTGAAGTAGTACGTTTCATTGTGGTTAAGCATTGTACTGCTACTGAGCACACCACTGGTAGTAATATTGGTTGCAACCAAGTACTGTACTCAAGTACACATTTTGAATACTTCACATGAGTATGTGTGTATTGTACTTGTAGCTCTGCTGCGTTCGTTCAGCAGAGACTAAAGAGGATTCTGAATGCAGGACTTGTACTTGTAGGAGTAGTATCACAGTGTTGTACTTGTACGTTTACTACAGTTGCTCAGCAGCATGTCTTCCTCTCAGTTAACAGTCGACTAATAAAGTTATTTGACGGAGTTTAAACACAGAGGAATGAAAAGAAGTAAAGAAGACAAAGAGCGCCGATAAAAGACGAGTGGAAGCTCAACAATACGGCTACAAAATGTCCCCTAAATGTCTCACACTTACCTCTACATACACACATATGTAAATATAGACATGAGCAAGTATTTGTACGAATTTTAATCTCGGATTTTTTATTGTTTTATTTTATATTTATTAAAGAAATTTAACAATATTTCACCATCTGCGTTCCAATCAGGGGAATTTTTTGTATAAATGATATGAGTCTTTTTTGTCGGTGTTGAATATTTATTTTCATGTTTAGGCATTAAATCAGAAAACAGCAGGAGAACCAGCAGGAGAACCAGCAGGTCTAACGCCTCCGGTCCCAGTCTCACAGGTCAGCAGCGCCCCCCCCCTGCAGCTCACACATGGTTCATCCCAAACCAGAGGGCCGGAGCTCATGGAGCGGTCCATTACCGCAGGACGAGGGGGGGGTTATATCAAAGGAAGCAAAATTAGACTGCTTCCTCATTACCTGCACCTGAAATCAACTGATGGCTTTATACTTAATTATCAAGAGGTACGGTTCATATTCTAGACTCTCTAATCTCCAATAGATCTCTAATAGATCTCGAATAGATCTCGAATAGATCTCTAATAGATCTCTAATAGATCTCCAATATATCTCTAATAGATCTCTAATAGATCTCTAATAAATCTCTAATATATCTCCAATAGATCTCTAATAGATCTCTAATAGATCTCCAATATATCTCCAATAGATCTCTAATAGATCTCCAATAGATCTCTAATATATCTCTAATAGATCTCCAATAGATCTCTAATAGATCTCTAATAGATCTCCAATATATCTCCAATAGATCTCTAATATATCTCCAATAGATCTCCAATAGATCTCTAATAGATCTCCAATAGATCTCTAATAGATCTCGAATAGATCTCTAATAGATCTCCAATATATCTCTAATAGATCTCTAATAGATCTCTAATAAATCTCTAATAGATCTCTAATAGATCTCCAATAGATCTCTAATAGATCTCTAATAGATCTCCAATATATCTCCAATAGATCTCTAATAGATCTCCAATAGATCTCTAATAGATCTCTAATAGATCTCCAATAGATCTCTAATAGATCTCCAATATATCTCCAATAGATCTCTAATATATCTCCAATAGATCTCCAATAGATCTATAATAGATCTCCAATATATCTCTAATAGATCTCTAATAGATCTCCAATATATCTCTAATAGATCTTATGAGTTTATTGTTTATATTCACGTCAGAGCGGACAGACATCTGACCGGCTGTATTAACATTTCTGTAAATTCTCTAAACGTCACATCTTTACATGTTGTTTCTCTGCCCTGACAGGTGTGTTTTTACCCTTGTACTTTAAATACAAACACATTTTGTCTTTAAAAAACACAATATGAGCGTAAAAGTACAACGTGAAATCATCGTCATGTCCTGTTGTAGCGTGTTGATAAAATGTACTTTATATCAGGAGACAACCTCCGGTTCTTTAAAGTTCTCCTGTTCTTCATGTGTTAAAGCTGCATTCTCTCTAGTGTCCAGCAGTGGGCGACTCCTCTGGTTGTATAGAAGTCTAGTCTAAAATGACTCTACTTCTCTCTTGATTTATTCCCTCAGTAAACATTGTAAACATGAGTTTATGGTCTCAATCTCTAGTTTACAGTCTTCGTCAATACAGCATGATGTTCATTTAGTACATTATGATCCATTTAGAGTCAAACACACCATAAAGCAGGGGATGATTTAGGGGCGGGGCTACACGCTGATTGACAGGTCTCTACCAGAGACATATACGGCTTCTCTATCACGATGAAGAACATACAAAACCGTTAAAATAGATGCAAAAAAGTACAATATTTACCTCTGAGATGTAACTGTTGTGACGGGTGTGAAAGGTGCTTTCTGAATGAAGTTTGATTGATTAATTGATTGATTGATTGTAATATAAAACTGTTTTACTTTTGGTACTTTGAGACTGGTGAAACCGACATCACCGCTGCTGCTGTGAGATGCATTAATGACGTTTCATAACATTTAGATGTTGATTATGTAAAGTAGGACAAGTGCTACCAAACAAGCTGAGATCAACAGGATCAATAAATCAACTGTTACAAAGCAGAACAATAGAAGACAACTCACAATTAACTCAGAAAAAGAATCCAGCATAACAATCTTTAATACAGAAAATACAAGAATTAAATGAATCTTTAAGGGTTTTATGAAGATAATATTATGGATTTAATAATATTGATAAACATCTTTTTGTTAGATTAGATTAATTTATATGTTTTTTAAAGACATTAACACTTTTTTGTTGTTTATTTCAGAGGTGATGAAGCCACATGGTGCTTCTGTAACACACACTCCCTAAAGAGGTGTGTGTGTGTGTGTGTGTGTGTGTGTGTGTGTGTCTTTGTGTGTGTGTGTGTGTGTGTGTGTGTGTGTGTGTGAGTGTGTGTGTGTGTGTGTGTGTGTGTGTGTGAGTGTGTGTGTGTGTGTGTGTGTGAGTGTGTGTGTGTGTGTGTGTGTGTGTGTGTGTGTGTGTGTGTGTGTGTGTGTGTCTTTGTGTGTGTGCGTGTGTGTGTGTGTGTGTGTGTGTGTGTGTGTGTGTGTGTGTGTGTGTGTGTCTTTGTCTGCGTGTGTCTTTGTGTGTGTGTGTGTGTGTGTGTGTGTGTGTGTGTGTGTGTGTGTGTGTGTGTGTGTGTGTGTGTGTCCCTCTGCAGGTGGACTCTGTAGAGATCGGGTTCTCCGTGGTTCTCTGCTGCCCCCCTGTGTCCAAACTGCAGCTTGTCTCCTCAGACCTCGTTCCCTCTGATCGCTCACTGTCTCCGTCTTTGTTGTTCAGAACAAACATTTCGATAAAATCAGATTTTTACAAAAAGTTATTCCTTCATTTTTACTTCCAGTAATCAGTGCTGGAAGTATTCAGTTGGTAGTAATACTACATTGTACAAGTACTACAACTACTTCTCAAGAAGTAGACGTCTCTGTGAATGTTTTCTTTTCTATAACCCTCAGGTTCATGTTGGTTCTATATTTCTATAGTTCTATATGTTTCTATATCTATATTTCTTTCTACACATGCTTGTTTTAAACTGTCCTCACATGGTGTCTTTTATTTCACCACAAACTCTAAATATGAATTATCATTTTGTTAATTTAACAAAGTATGAAGCTGCCAGGACACGAAAAGACCTAAACATGTACAATATCCCAAAACAACATAGTTTTATTATTTGTACACACGAATACAGTATTACAATATAAGAAGTATTACTATATTGCAGTCGATTGTTTGATGTTTGATGATTTGAACTAGTTTTGAGCCTCTTTTACTGAAAGTCTGACATTCTTATAAACTCATTGATCATATTTCAACACTTTAACATACTTACAAATGATATGTTTACTGTTTAAAATACACGTTAATGTACACATATCTGTACATAGACATGTGTACTTGCTCTCTAGAAGCACACACTTCAAAATACAAAAACACAAGAAGGAAATTATTTAAAAACAAAAAGAAAAGATTGAAAATACATAACTTTTGTTACACACACACACACACACACACACACACACACACACACCGTCTCCTCCACGCCCTTTCATTGTGTGACTTTCACACCCAATCCCAATAGACCCCCCCCCCCCACACACACACACACACACACACACACACACACACCAGAGCGTTAGGGGTCTATACATCGCCCCGGCAACCAGGGGCTCGCCTAGCAACAGATGGTGTGTTAACAGGCTTCTAAAACAGCACCCCTCCATCACACACACACACACACACACACACACACACACACACACACACACACACCTCTTTAGGGAGTGTGTGTTACAGAAGCACCATGTGGCTTCATCACCTCTGAAATAAACAACAAAAAAGTGTTAATGTCTTTAAAAAACATATAAATTAATCTAATCTAATAAAAAGACGTTTATCAATATTATTAAATCCATAATATTATCTTCATAAAACCCTTAAAGATTCATTTAATTCTTGTATTTTCTGTATTAAAGATTGTTATGCTTTTTTATATTACAATCAATCAATTAATCAATCAATCAAACTTCATTCAGAAAGCACCTTTCACACCCGTCACAACAGTTCAAAGTACTTCACAGATGACTGACAAGCAGAAAATAATGTAGAACAAATGTGGACAGAAAAGACAAGAAGCAAGAATTTAACAATTTAACAATTTAACAATCTAACAATTTAGAAATGAAAATAATGTAATAGATAGAATGAAAAGCTATTATAACAGTAATAATATTACCACCGCATGAAATAAAAAATAGATCAATAAAGTAAAACATAATTATACAACTTGAATTCAATAAAATAAAAAGGCAGTAAAATAAAAAACAGTCTCTCAGTGAAAGTGTGTGTGAAGGTGTGTATGTGTGTGTTGGTTTCAGGATCAGAGATCGACAGCTTTCCTCTGTTCCAGTCCAGATTCACTCTGATCCTCTGGATCTCCTTCTGGACGAAGAGAACAAGTTCATCTGATGATGGAGAGACAGCTTTGTATTCATCTTCACAGAACCATATTCTCCATAATCCAGACCCTATGTCTCTCTTCCTTTGGACAGACTCTGCTAACACACCCAGAGACCAGACTGTACTGTCTCCAACCTGGACGTCCCAGATGTGAGTCCCTGAGTTAAATCCCTCAGAACCCAGAACAGACCAGAAACCATCAAACCTCTCTGGATTATCAGGAAGCTTCTGTATCTCTCCTCGTCTCACACTGGTCAGATCTTCAGACAGGATGAGGACTGGATGAGTTGGGTCCAGAACCACAGGAGTGTAGGAGACCATGTCCTTCATCTTGCTCCAGATGTTGAAGGCCAGGTTGCCCAGGTGTTTGGCCTCGTCTATCAGAGCTCCTGAGAGCAGCTGTGGATCCTCCAGCAGGGGGCGCTGCTGGACTCTTTCCACTGCAGCCTTGTAGTTGTTCAGGAATGAGACGTCTTCAGCTCTCAGCTCGTCCTCTGTGTCTCTGACTGTGTCTGAAAGAGCTGCTATCTCTCTGCTCAGAGCCTCCATCTTCTCCTTCATCATCTGACTCTTCTGCTCCTCTTCCTCCCTCAGTGCAGCCATCCTGGCCTCCTCTTCCTCCTCTAGAAACTGGTGAAGCTTCTTAAACTGCTCCTGAATTTGCCTCTCTGTGTGTCGGGCCTGGACCTTCATGTGTTCTGCTGTTTGATCAAACTTCTCTTGAACTTCTTTAAAAACCTTTAGCTTCTCCTTTAAGGTCTCCAGAGCTTCCTGAAGGTTCTTCTTGTGTTGTGGAGCAGCTTCATCGATGGGTCTGAATCTGTGGTCGCTGTGTTTCTCTGAATCTCTGCAGACGAGACACACCGGCTGCTGATGGTCCAGACAGAAGAGTTTGAGTTTCTCAGAGTGCAGACTGCAGAGAGTGTCTGAAGCTCTCTGGTCTCTCTGCTGTAAAAAACTCTCACACAGGTTCTTCAATGCCAAGTTAGGAGGTAGGACTTCCTTTGAATGTCTTTTCTTACAAAGTGGACACTCTTGGACTTCCTTCTCCGTCCACCAGTTCTGCAGACAGACTCTACAGAAGCTGTGGCAACATGACAGGATGACGGGATCTTTAAAGACCTCACAGCAGACAGAACAGCAGAGATCTTCCTCTAACATGGAAGCCATTTAGTCCGTGAGTGAAGCTGTGAACTCGGCTGCTCTTAAGAAATACAATATGTACCTCTGAGATATAGTACAGTAAAAAGTGCTAATGAGATGAAGTCGAGTATATATGAATATATATATTCCACCTACCTCATGCATATAAAGTATCCTGTGACAATTTTTCCATATTTCCATATTTATTCAAGCATCCTTGCACTTTTATCTCCATGACATTGTTGTTGTTGAGTTTACCTGTGAATCTTTTGTGCCATAAGAGGAGTTGAAGCTGCCATCTGCTGGTTTGTAGAACTCACAGCAGCTGATTTCAACAGCTTCAGAAATGAGTGATGAAAGTTATTAAATCTGTGTCACTGTTGTTGTGAGGAATTTTAAGTTTTAAAGCATTCCTAGTGCTGGATATTATGTGTCACAGTGTGGTTACTTGGGAAGTGTTAAACCAAGGAGTATGGTCATTGAATGTATATTGAGTGTCTGTGATGGGGGTTTGAGGAATGCCAGGAGGTGTAACTCTGCGGGGGAGGAGGGTAGTTCACAGAGGTGTCTGCCCAGGACAATGGGTCAGGATCCAAGGAGGAGCCCATTGGACTTCAGCCCATCGTGGAGCTGATCGATAGGTTGAGGAATGTAACTCTGGGAGGACAAAGGAGCTGTTTGTCCCCTGAGAGAATCAGACTTCCTTCGTACCATGGGGCAGATACATCAATCTGTCCTGTGGTATGAACGGGGTCTCATATTTCTTGAAATATTTTACTATCGATAGTGTAATTTGGTTTGTGATTGTTTTGGCTTCTGTTAACAATATTAAATACTTTTGATTTTGACCTGGACCTGCTGACTCCTGCCCTGCTTGCTGATGAAACAAAGAGTGTGAAAGGGGGGGGGGGGGGGGCTGCTGCTTCTTCTCCTCAGTGGCCTTCTTCTCCACTATGGCCTTCTTCCTCTCTGTTTGAGAAATTTCTGAACATTACATTGTTCACAAGTGTAAATATGTTAATATGAAACACTTCTGAGACACAAAATGTCTTGTGTGTTTTTACTGGTTGATATTTATGTTACATTTGATATGAATCCCAATGTGAGACGGTCGTAGCATTATATTCATTAAATTACATTAAGTTACCTTTATTCTATTATTACTTGGTGGGTAGGATTCATCCTCTATGGACCATGAATATCTGTAGTATTTTTAGTAATTAATCATTTAAATGTTGCTATTCATATTTTATTCCTCATGTATTTAATTGTTTATTTCTGGGATGAATTGATGAGTTTACTTTGGTTTTGTGAGCAGCTGCTCTGAAGGATTGACAATAGTTGTTTGATGCCATGTGATTTAATTATGTTTTTAATGCATGCAACATATTTTTTATTTAGTCAATAAAACTACAGCATTACAGTTGGACTTTATGTTTTTACAACATCTTGACAGCAGCAGTATTAGTAAATGTACTTTAGTCATCGGTACACCTTTTTTTATATATTTGGTTCATTTTGGGGAGGCTGCCTGAATCCGGTCCAAACCTTCATTTTATATCTGTTATACGTACTAAAGGTAACCATCTGCAGAGCTCCCGCTGCTCACATGAAATACAAGAAAAGATGTTGGTGACAGAAAGGTGACAAGAGCAGAGGATGTCGAGCACAGATTGTAAAATCCTCTGAGGCAAATTTGGGATTTTGGGCAATAAGTTCCCCGTGTGAAACGAGAAGTCAAAGAAAGAAAGAAAGTACAGAATAGCCCTTTTCCACCCTGACTGGAGAAGAAGGCGGGAAAGTGAGGAGATAAATGAGCCACAGCTGTGAGCTGGGGGAGGAGAACAGAGAGGATTATTTCATTCAGGTTCTGGACGTCTTTGCTCTAAAAAGAGAACAGTTGATGTGAATCAAAGTAGACGGAGCAGAATGTGATCCAAGAACCGGAGTCTGGGTTTCCTGAACTGTCTTGGACGACGAGGCCTCGGTGCAGGTGAGCCGATCCCGGAGCAGGTGGGATGAATTGAATCTCGTTCAGCTTTGGAACTGCTTTGATGCAACGTTTGGACTTTAAGATAACCCAGCGAGCAACCGACGTTCAAACGTGAACGTTTCACCAACCTCTTCAAATAGTCGGTGAAAAAACGTCTTTTAAACGTCTTTTAAACGTCTTTTAAACGTCCTTTGAAACCGGCACACAGGAGCTGGTTTCATTTGGTTTGACATATTTTCAAGATGTCCGTCTGTAGATGAAACAAGCTTAAGAATAAATATTCACTTTTGTACCAGTTGTGAACATCTTTTCATCAGGACGATGCTCACTTTATATACTTTAAATTGTTTGTATATTGCTGTAAGACAAACCACAATGTTTTGACCGTCTTCTTACTTGTACATCACTTCGTTGTACATCACTTCGTTGTACATCACTTCGTTGTACATCACTTTGTTGTACTCACTTCAGAGACTAAAGACACGTCTAAAGATCAACTCATTAAATCTTGTTTTATTTTGTATTCTTCACATAAAGGTTAAGGTATCAGGTTTCATCTACTATTAAGTTTAATAATTGTAGATTTGAAAACATGAATTCTTTGTGAGGTAATGTGATGGCCTCTACTGAAAAATAGAGAAATCATAAACAATAACTAAATGTTATTAAGCCTCAAGTGTTGCCTGTTGTCCTCTGATGTCTATGAGCTATGAGAGAGGACTCATCAATGCATGCTTACAGGATGATTATTGAACCCTGTGACGTATAAAAGACACGTGACACACAGCTGGAATAATGTCAACCATGACAGGACTCTACAAATAGAACAGTTACCTTTTGTTTTCATAAATTCTTGATATTTAAGATGATCAGAGGTCAAAGTTTCTGAACAAAGACTCTGTTCTTCATGAATTACATTTCTTCTTGATATTACTGATGTTTATTTATTAAATGTAGGCTACATGACATTCAACTGCTATGATCCTGACGTTATGTTTACAAACAGCTGCTGCGAATTGAATTAATAGTGAACATATAAGCTGTCATGAACACTGTAATGCTCATATGACGGAGATCATAAAATACATCAGTACAACAAAACAATGGACAGCTGATGCAGCAGTGACACACCACATATTTAACTGAAGTCTCCTTAAAATGACGGTCTGAAGTGAGGACGCCTCGTCGGTCAAATACCTGTTGTCTCAACTCCTCTCTCCTCACGTCTACTCCTCTTGTGGGCGGGACTAAGACATAAGGCGAGGAGGCGTGGAAAGGAGTCGAGGAGACACAAAACCGTGAGCTGAGAGAGACCCGAGGTAAGATCCTGAGTCCAGTTGGGCTGCCTGGTTGACAGTGTGTGAGTAGAAGATGTGTTGGATCATCTCCTCGACAGTCTTCTTCAGAAAACCTTCCTCATCCTGTTCTTCTTCTGAGTCATCAGTTTGAGCCACCAAGTCAACGTGCAGTGAGCTGGACTCTGAGTTCTTGAGGTAACTCTACCTTTTCTCTTCTTTATTTGAATCTGCTGGTTCATGAGAGTTTGGTGTGAACTTGAAGTGAAGTTATTGCTGTAACTCTTCAGTCATTGAGGACAAAGAGAAGATGTTTAGAGGAAACTGTTCATTTCATTTTGTGATTTTAAAGAAATTCATTCTTTCTAAAACTGATTCACTGATTCATGTCAATGTGTTGAAATGTAGTGTCTGTCTGTCTGTCTGTCTGTCTGTCTGTCTGTCTCTCTCCTCTGAACATTGTTAGAAGTGACTCAGCAGTAAAAAGCCTTCAACTGTTATGTACACAGTTCACCAAGGAGTGTTTTATTTATGTTTGTAATGAACTTTACTTGGGGAGGAAAATCTCGTGAGGTGTGTTTGATTAATATCTGAAGGTTAGGGTCACATTGTGTCAAACTTTAATCACATGTCAATACAATACAAAACGGTGACAGATGTACAATACGTTCTATATTTTGGGATGTTTTTCTTGACTTGAAGAGTTCTTGTTCCAGATTTTGGACCCATAAAGCCTTTATAGCTCTAGTTTGAGATAATAAGCTGCACTAGTAGAGTTGGTTTGACTTTACTTGAAGCAGTAGAAGTAACAGCAATAGTTGTAGAAGAAGGAAGTGTTTGAAGCAGTGTGTTGAGCAGCCACTAGAGGGAAGCATTGTACAGGTTTAAATCCTGACAAAAATATTAATATGGATATAAAGACAGCAAAGATATATCAGAACAGCAGAGAGATATTTACCAAAGACACGTGGTAATAAACAACAACTAGACGACAAACTCACTCTTTTGGGGTTATTTTGATTCTTTTTGTAGTCTTTTTGAGTCTTTTTCTTGCGGTTTTGAGTCTTTTGCAGCATTTTTTAATCTCTTTGTAGTCATCTGCATCTTTTGTGGTTGATTTTGATCTCTTTGTTGTTTTGCTTTTGTATCTCTTTGTAGTCATTTTGCATCTTTTTGTACATATTTCACTTTTGCATCTCTTAATCTTTTGTGGTCGTTTAGAGTCCCTCTCTTATATACTTTATCATACAGGTCATTTTAGCTTGAGGTCTCAGCTAACAACACCAAACACACTACCAGTACACAGTAACGTGAACTGAGCGCTATACTAAAGTTGCTAACGTACTCAAGTGCTAATCGTGGTGACCGTGGCTAAGTGGAGAGCAGGGCCGCCTTTCAATCAGAGGGTCGGAGGTTCAATCCCCGGCTCCTGCCTCTACCAGTCTCATGTCAATGTGTCCTTGAGCAAGACACTTAACCCCAAAATTGCTCCCGTAGCTGCGTCTACGGTGTGTAGATAGATACTCGATTGTAAGTCGCTTTGGATAAAAGCGTCTGCTAAATGACTGTAATGTAATCATGGCTTACCATGCTAACGCGTTAATTGCAATTAGCATCACAATTTTTACAAACGCGTACATTCAGAATGAAACGATTGGACAGCCTTACTACGGTCCTGCGACAGCCAGAGATACCTGATTTTTCATTAATTGATTGCTGTCAGCATCTATTAATCTAAAAATATCAAAATGTTTTTGAAAAAGATTACAGACCCTACCTTTAACCCTGTTGTGTCTACAACAACAGACCTGTGGTCACCTAATATCGCTTATACAACTATCTTAAATTAAATGAAGCCACATTTAATTTAATTGTTGGCATATCTAATTCATTATTTTGAAGCTCTTGTTTTGTTACTATGTTGGAGTTTGTACAATAAGAAGTATTAACATTCTGCAACTGTTTAATTAATTCAGATCTTTCTTGTATGTTGTATAGTTTTGTGGGGCCAAGCAAACCAAATAGTATTTTAAGCCTTCAGTTTACACATGATGAGATAAGTATGTAGAATAAGTCACAATAAACATATATATATAAAAGGCCACTCATGCTAAAAAAAATTAAATACCGGAAAATACTGTGAAACTGCCAGATTTTTTAAAAATGACTTTTGGTCATACCGCCCAGCACCACACTTGGTCATGTTTAGGGAACAAAACTACCTGGTTAGGTTGAAGTAAAGATCGTGGTTTGGGTTAAAAACTGTTTTGTAACGTAACCTAAAATAACTACGTCAACTTTTGGTTACAAAGGACACGAGCAGCGGTCTCTTGGGTAAAAGTCCTGTGTTGATTGTTTCATATGAAAGTCTGTAAATAATTATTCATCTAAATAATCAAAAAGATCAAATTAAAGTGAAAATGTGAGGGTGGTTGGACATGATATTCCCAAATACTTAATAGTACATATAATGTAATTTAATAATACAGAGAAATTAACCAACTAACTGTTGTCTGTTTTCTCCAGGTCAGACTGAACGATGGACTCTGAAGCCAGCGGGACAATGGAGGTTGCGGCGCTCGGCCGACCGTTCAGCCTCGGCATGTTGTACGACTGCGGCAAAGACTCACTCGTCCCTGGTAAGGATTGAGATGTAAAGATACTTAATGCATTACAACCAAACGTTCTGTATTTAAAGTCATATTCAACAATGTTTCATCTCAGATCTTTTAAAAAAACACCTTCTCCTGTCTGGTTGGTTCTGGAAGCTGAATCAGATTTTTGTTTGTTCTTTTGCAGGAATGACATTGTGGGACCGTGAGGAGCTGAAAAGTCATATTGATGAAAGACCACAGAAATATAATGGTTTTGAGATAGTCGCATCTGAATCTATTGCAGATAAATCTTCAGCACTAAATGTTGAAGCATCAGTAAAGGCCAGTTTCTTAAGTGGACTGGTGGAGGTTGGAGGATCGGCTAAGTACCTGAACGACAGTAAGACTTCCAGAAATCAGGCCAGAGTAACACTGACCTACAAAGCTACCACAAAGGTTAAAGAACTGTCCATGAATCATCTTGGAAGAGGCAATGTGAAGCATCCGTATGTGTTTGATAAAGGAATAGCAACACATGTAGTCACAGCTATTCTTTATGGGGCACAAGCCTTCTTTGTCTTTGACCGTGAGGTTTCTGAAAAGGAAGATCATCAAGACATCCAGGGTAACTTGAAGGTGATGATCAAGAAGATTCCCTGCATTTCGATTGAAGGTGAAGGTTCCCTGAAGATGGAAGACAAGGACAGAGAAAATGTTGAGAAATTCTCCTGCAAATTCCATGGAGACTTTTCTCTTGAAAAGAATCCAGTGTCCTTTCAGGATGCAGTAGAAGTCTACCAACGTCTGCCAGGACTGTTGGGAGCCAACGGAGAAAACGCCGTACCAATGAAGGTGTGGCTGTTGCCACTGACAAGTTTAGATTCTTCTGCTGCTAAACTTGTACGTCAGATAAGTATAAGATTAGTTCAAGAATCCCAGAGTGTCCTTGAGGACTTCAGTGAGCTGGAAATGAGGTGCAATGACGCATTGAGAACCACCACTGCACATCAGTTCCCACAGATTAGCAAAAAGATTAAAACTTTTTAAGAGATGTGCTCGGAGTTCAGACTGGAACTCCAACAAACCTTGGCAAAGAAACTTCCATCAATCCGAGGAGGAGGAGAAGAGGAGGCTGTGCTCGCAGAGATTCTGAAGAAAAGACATTCTTCTCCTTTCAACAGCAACAAACTGAACGAGTGGATGGACTGTAAAGAGAGAGAAATCAACACGTTAAAGTCTTTCACCAACATGATGAAAAACACAAAGATCGTTCCATCTCAAAATGATCTTGATCTCAGTGCAGAACATGTAGTGTGTTTTGTCTTCACCTCACTGGGAAGTGCTGAATCGTACCTCTCAACCTTATCAAACTACTTAAGACAAACACCAGGCAACTCTCAAGATGCTCACACTCAAGATGTAGAGAAGGAACAATGGTACGCCTCAAAAGAAGTCGCAGAAGCAATGAGGCATAAAGCAAAGCTCTTCAGTGATTTTGCAGAGGCCAACAAGGAGAACAAGAACATTAAGTTCTTGACTTTAGGATTAACAAATGAGGCACAGAAAGGTTCAAGCATCTACCTTTATAAAGACGGCTTTTCTGTCAGTGAGAACTTTGAGCCACCTTCAAAGCCTGAAACAGGAACAGTAAGAGACATAAACCACAACAGTGTGACGCTGAAGATTTCTCCACCCAAATTTGGAGCAGAGAACATCACCTCCTACTCTGTTGAGTACTGTGTCAGTGGAGAGGATGGATGGAAACAGAAGACAGCATCCAAAGATGAAGAAGTCACAGTGAGCGATCTGAGTCCTAACACAGAGTATGTGTTCAGATGCAGAGCAGTGACCTCAGCAGGTGTTGGGCCAGCCAATGAAGTCAGTGGTTCCATTAAAACCTTACCTTGCAGCCCTCCTGGAAAACCTCGGGTTGAACCAAACTCAAGTGAGATATCAGTCCGCTGGGAGAAACCTGCTGAACTTGGACAAGATGTCCACATTTTGAGCTACATCGTGGAGTACGCTCCACGATGCTCCACGCTAATACATACATATACACACATACGGCATGTACAGTAATAATCCTCCCTTATTTAAGGTATTATCTGCTAAATTGTTTTTATTTCTAGGTATAATTTTGAGCACTTTATTGTTTTGGGCAACTGTTATAATTAATAAAGTACTCTATATAGTTTCAGTTTGAGTATGACACTATGCAAAACCCTTAAACCACATCATCAAAATGCTGTGAAGTTAAGGTAGATGAACAACATGTCGGCTTTTATTGGAGGGCTGATGTGTCCTGGTGTCAAAACCAGTTTTAGAAGTCTTTGATCAAGAGAGACAAGTTTCTATTTTGTAACAATGGTGAAGAAACAGGTTTGTATTGATGTAGAACAGCTCTTTTGCAGATGATTCTGTTTTACAGAGAGAAAGACATGCCACATATTCACTTTTACTTTAGGGTTTGCACTCTCTACCCTCCTGTGAATCTCTTCCTGTGTCAATGAGTGTAGTTTTGTACAAACGATTGCAGTACAGCTCTGAGGAAAAACCATCACATCATCTGGTGATTATTTATCCCCCTTTTTCAGGGGCAGTAACACATTCACAGGTACACAATGCACTTCATTCAGTGTTTTACTGTGTTTTGTTTAAGACTGTTGAAGTTAGATTTGTTCAATATTCAGTCAAAATTGGTGACTTCTCTTTGCTGCAGCTTTGTTCTATGTAACACACTTTGCACTGTCCTACTTGTGATTGTGGTCGTATGCAATGAAATCACAATGTTATTGAGGGAATGTTTGTCATTTAGAAAAATACATTTAATTCAATGCAATCTCTTAATTGTGTTTATTATAATATTCACTTTTTTGTGCATGATTAGATTAGGGTGAGTGTATATTTACTGCAATTCCCCTCAACAAAATAGTACAATGATTTCTGTATTTCTTTATTTTTCAGGGAGAGCTATGGATGATATAGAAGAAGAAGTTAAAGAAGTTCTGCAAACCGGTGGACCTGCCGAAGCACCTCCAAAGATCAAGACTTATTTGGATCAGCAGAATAATATTCAAGTAAATATTGGCATCACAGGAGAGTCCGGCTCTGGTAAATCCACCTTTGTTAATGCCTTTAGAGGCTTAGCTGACGGGGTTGAGGGAGCTGCCCCCACTGGTGTTGTAGAAACCACCTCAGAGGTTACACCATACCCCCATCCACACCATCAGAATGTTGTATTATGGGATCTTCCTGGTATTGGCACCCCCAAATTTCCAGCTGACAAGTACCTGGAGCTTGTTGAATTCAAAACGTTTGACTTCTTCATCATCATCTCAGCCACTCGCTTCAGAGAAAATGATGTGAAGCTCGCTGAAGAGATTCAAAGAATGGGGAAAAAGTTCTACTTTGTTCGCTCAAAGATTGACCATGACCTACGTGATGAAGAAAGACGTCAGCGGTCAGCGTTCAACGAAGAAAAGACTCTGAACAAAATCAGGGAAAACTGCATCCAAGGTAAGTCTGAGGTTAAAGGGGAAGATCACAAATGCCTACAACTCTAAATGACAATGGTTACAAGCAGACACTGCCTCATTTAAAGGGCAGACAGAACTCAGAAGAGCTAACAGGTACATTGAGTCATGTGATACTGGCAGAGCCACTAATGAGGGTCTGTTGGCCTGACTGCTCATCTCCTCAGATCTAAAGTAACATGGTCTACCTGTCTTTGTGTTGGGTCTGGAGAGGGCTGCTGGGGCTTTTTCTAATGTTATTATGATATCATCTGAAATAATCGTCTCTGTTCTCTTTGTCTGGACTAACAAGGTGTTAAGTCTCAACAAGTCTTCCTGGTGTCCTGCGTTGATCTCCACCTGTATGATTTCCATCTGTTGGAGGAGACCCTGAGGAAAGAACTTCCTGCACACCAGAGAGATGCTCTACTGTTGGCTCTACCCAATGTCAGTCTTGGGATCATCAGCCAGAAGAAAAAGGCTTTACAGTCAAAAGTAAAGTGGCATGCTTTATTGTCTGCAGGCATAGCAGCTGTACCACTTCCTGGGCTCTCTTTTGTCGCTGACATAACCATCCTGGTTGGCGTCCTCATACATTACCAAGTTACTTTTGGTCTTGACAGCTCTTCACTGGAGAATCTTGCTCGTAGTGCAGGTGTGCCTTTGAATGATCTCAAAGCAGTGGTGACATCCCCTTTTGCTGGAAATAAAATCAACAAAGAGCTGGTCATTAAGCTACTGACCTCAACTATGGTTGGTGCTGCATTAATGGCAGCAGAGGAAGGGTTTAGATTAATTCCATTTTTAGGAATCCCAGCAGCAATTGGCCTCTCTTTTGCCTCCACCTCCAGCGCTTTGAATATTTTCCTCACCATGATGGCTGAGGATGCTCAGAACATCTTTATAAAGGCCCTGCGTTTGGACACCCCAGTCTGTGTGATTTTATTTTAATGATAGGAACCCATGATGTTTTTCATGATGAGTTCCAGAAGTTTGTACAAACACACAGAACATCCTTGTCATTCACTACCATCTAGTGGACGTATGCTGTCCTTACATTATCATTAGGTGTTTCTAAATGACAGCCTCAGTGAAAAGGTACGTTTGAATAATTATGAAATGTTTCTTCTCATGGATATCACTTATTCTTCCATCCGCAATGGACTGGTCTGTTCTGACTGTCATTGCATCGTACTGAAGAACCCACTGGTTCCCTCTACTTTGCAAACACCCTGATTCAAACCTCATCAACATCGTAATGTGACAGACATCGTTTGTTCTTGTGGCAAGAACCACCAGTGGTTTCAATGCTCAACAACATGGGATGTGACAGATAGTGCATATCTTGTGTTGTTTAACAAACAGTCTGAGGAGGAGCAGGAAGTGGGAGTGGCCTGGCTTGATCAGAGCGTATAATGAGTTCTGGCAACAATTGTATGTCTGAGTGAAAATGTGAGTTTCCTTGCTCTTAGTACATTTATGTTTGCAGTGCCTTGATGCTTGAGTTATTCATGTTAAGTTAGAGTGACGGACATTGTGTTAATCCTTGTCAGTTATAAGTTTGTCAGATATTTTCTCCCCATGTATTACATTTAGTGTATGATGACAATATATATATATATTCATTGAGATACAACCTGCATTGTTTGTGCCGTCCTCACCTTCCCCACCATCTGTTGTCTATCAATAAATCTCAACTGAAGTGGACTCTCCGGGTGTTTCATTTACTGCGTTGTGTGGAAATATCTGTATTGACAAACTTCTTACAGTAAAAAAGTACATTACACCTCAACCTTCCCTGTTGGAGTATAAAAAGCAACATTGACTGCACATCTAGTTGAAGCATCAGATTCTGGAGGAACCAGCCAGCACAGGAACACCACCTGGCATTATGAAATGGTTACCTAAAGCCACCCAACTGAGGAGAAGCGGAGTGTATCAGTGAGGTGAAGGAGGTGAAGGAGGTGAAGGAGGAGGCCGACGGTCAGAACAGTACGTTTGCTCACCAGACTCATTTTAACTGGGACAATAAAACACGTTTCAAAAGCTCAGCTACAGTAAATCACACATCTGTGGAACGATGTATTGATTTATGACACATTAAATTGTGTAATTGGACCAATAGCGCCCCACTGCTCCACATAGACATTAGAATCACTTCTGACACACTATGCTGTACTCTTAGTATTCTGCTTCTCTCTGTTGGTCAACATGCAAAGTGCACCTAAATATCTTAAACTTTATCTTAAACATGATCACGCTCTAATTAGTAGTCACACTTTCGGTGACGCTTGTGAGAGTTAAGAAGTACCTGTAATTTACCAGCAGAGGGCCTGGTCTGCTGTGGACACTTGCTGGTGCTTCTGTTACAGGATACAAACTTCTCTTTCTTTTCCAGAAGTCAAAAGGAGTCCATAGAAGGGGCCGAAGAGGTTGAGTTGTCCATTGAGGCTGTGGTCAAGTTAAAGTCAATACTTTTCAAAGGTGGGGGTGAATCATTTGTACAGACACAAGTCCTCCTCATCATAGTGGTATGTCATTCATATCACTGGTATATCCCATTAAATCATAGTGGTATGACATATATATATATATACACACATATATATACACACATACACACATATATATACACACATACATACATATATATATATATATATATATATATATATATATATATATATATATATATATATATATATATATATATATATATATACTAGTGCTGGGCAACGATTACAATGTGTAATTAATTACATTACATTACATTACATTACCCTCATTAATCTCATTGTTATGCGCAAATTCAATAATGAATTCAAAAGTAGTGTATTGTGCACTTGTATTTTAAAGTACTGCTATATGAACAAAAGTACAATAACATTTGGTTTGAATCACTTTAAACAGATCAGGTTCTTTTTAACAGCAGTATTCTTCACACAGTAGTTATAACACAGTTATAATGATTCTGATCATAGATATTCAGCCGGTGTTCACTACTCTATCTTCATGTGTAATAGATGATATTTAAATATACACCTTGAAACTGAAAACCTATCTACTTCTTTGTTATTGTTTGTGGGACGATAACCTGAGGGACACACACACACACACACACACACACACACACACACACACACACACACACACACACAGCTGATTACCGCTCGCTGTACGGTTCTTGTGTTAAAAATGTCCGCTTAATAATAATAAAAAACTGTGTTTCATATATATATATATATATATATGAAACACAGTTTTTTTTATATATATGACAATAGTTCCATATTTATTCAAGCCTCGTTGCACTTTTTTGTACTTTGAGGGCAAACAGAAAAAAGCGAGTCACATTCCGTCTCTGTTTATGCATACATAGACTAATAATAGATAATAAAGTCAACTTAGAGAGGATCTCTTATTAAACTGTCTCCCCTAAAGTGTGTTTACACACACATTTACAGTATGTATAGTAATAATCCTACTTGTTTTAGATAAATATTGTACATTGCTGAGTATTGTATAGTTTTTAACCCTTCATTTTCTTTATCTGTTATAACGGTACAATTTCCCCCTCTGTCTATCAACACTGGTTTAAACACAGAGCAGCATTCTGAAATCTCAACTACTGTGGTGAGAAAAAGCCAACAGGTCTGTGGTAGTTCATCTCCAGCAGCTTTTCATAAATGTAATACTTGAGCATTTTTCCTTGACTGGTGAGCTGCTGCAGTCAGGACCAAACCCTGCAGCATAGGTGCTGAACTGATCCGAAGTCAAAGCTGGATCTCTAACTTCACCTAGACGTTCACTGCAGTAGTTACGTTAGTTATCAGTTTGAGTATGACACTATGATATATATATATATATATATATATATATATATATATATATATATATATATATATCAACCTGTATCTATATATATATATATATATATATATATATATATCAACCTGTATCAATATATATATATATATATATGTTTTATAGAGAGCAAACATGCAACAGATTTACTTTTACTTTCTTTTTCGCTGGATGGGGTTTCTTGTAAATGGTCTGATTTATTGGAAGTGTGTGTGTGTGTGTGTGTGTGTGTGTGTGTGTGTGTGTGTGTGTGTGTGTGTGTGTGTGTGTGTGTGTGTGTGTGTGTAAAGGAGCTACAGAGTGAACTGAAGCAGATCTCTTCCTTCACTCCCGATCAGAGACAAACTGAGAGGTAAGTTGCTGAACACTCTGATCTTTTAGTCCACAGTTTTTAAAACATTTTATATTTTACTTTTATAAACATAATTGCATGATTTAATTTTAGAATTATTTGCTTGTGTTTATTGTTTTTGTAGTACATCTTTGAGAATATAGAAAACACACTTTGCTCAATTTGGCTCCAAGTTTGAGTTTTGTTTAAATCAGTTTCACTCGTTTTACAGACAGACAGACAGAATGTGACAGGAAACATGTTCATAATCCTGTCTTATCATCATTAAATGTTCATAATTATGTCTCATAATTATTGTGATACTGCTTTGGCAATTGTAGTGCTCTGTTTCGTTTTAAGGGCACAGCGCTCAGTTCCAAGTAACTGAGCGCTGTGCCCTTAAAACAGCTCCTTATAAGGTAATAGCATCAGACGGAGCACCCCCCCCCCTCCTCTTGTCCGCTCTGACGGTGGTTTGGTCTCGGTGCAGACATCTTGTGTGTCAAAGGGAAATGTAGAGCCACCACCTCGTTTGCATGTGTGCTTGAATATCCAACTCATCGGTTGATGAGTTGTTCTTTGTGATGCAGACTGCCTGCACTCATTGAACCTTCTCTGCACAGAGAACACATCTCACAAAGACGAGTTCTGTTTCATAGTATTCTTTATTTCAGCACCTTGAAAGACTCACAGTACAGCAGGTATAATCATTTCCACCACACACTACAGAAAGACAGGAAGACAGACAGAGAGACAGAGAGAGTCCCTGTAGTCATTTTGAATCTGTGTGCGTGTTTCACTTCAAAGATAACGCAAACTTTATGTAAGAAGTTTATTCAAATATTGCTAGCGACAATTCGGTCCTCCCAAAATATTGGTAGGTATATGTCCATACCCTACCAATTCTCTTTGTAGGTCTTTTGAGTCACTTTTTAATCGTTTTTGAGGCGCTTTGTAGTTGTTTTGAATCTTTGTGTAGTCGCTTTGAATCTTTGTAGTTGTTTTGAATCTTTGTGTAGTCGCTTTGAATCTTTGTAGTTGTTTTGAATCTTTGTGTAGTCGCTTTGAGTCTTTGTAGTTGTTTTGAATCTTTGTGTTGTCGCTTTGAGTCTTTGTTATTGTTTTAAGTCACTTCCTAGTCTTCTTCTTTTTTTTATTCATATTGAATCACTTTGTCGTCGTTTTTCATCTTTTTGTGTTTTTTTGAGTCTGTATCTGTTTTGCTTTTGCATCTCTTTTGTGGTCGTTTTGAGATTCTTTGAAGTCATTTTGAGTCACTGAGAGTACATCCACACTACTCCGTTTTCGTTTGGAAACGCATATGTTTTGCTACGGTCACACTGAGCGTCCGCACTACGCCGGCGTTTTGGAGCACGGTAGACGGAGGAGTTTAGATACGATCCCGAAGCCGGATAACTTTGGAAACTCCGGGTAGCGTATTCGTGTGGACGAACGGAAACGCATACGTTTGGAAACGATGACGTAACACCCGCGATCGACTGCCAGGTTAACTGACAACTGATTACAGGCATTGCTGACCTTGTTGTCTTTACTAGCAGCTGTTGTCCAGTTAAAGTCTGCATGTCTGCGGAGGAAACAGCTGTTATTGTAGCGATCGGTGAGCGGAGAGAGAGAGAGAGAGAGAGAGAGAGAGAGAGAGAGAGAGAGAGAGAGAGAGAGAGAGAGAGAGAGAGAGAGAGAGAGAGAGAGAGAGAGAGAGAGAGAGAGAGAGACCAACGTTAAGTCTGAATAATAAAACGTATAAAACTTTCCACGAACTGTATCTGTTTGAGTTTATAGAGGAAGATTTGAGAGAAGATCTTAAGTATCAAACACATACTTACGATCATTAAAGACTACTTTATTACTCTGGTTGCTTAGTTACAAAATACGACAATCTACTTCCTGTTTACATCAGCGCATGCCCAGTGAACGTGAAGAGTCACGTGATATTCGTTTCCAGGCGTGTAATATGGACGGAGATCATTTTGGAAACGATGGCTGAAACGTCGTGTGGATGTAACCTTAGTCTTTTTCTTCTTTTTGTGGTCATATTTACTCACTTTGTAGCTGTTCTTTCATCTGTTTGTGGTCGTTTTGAATCCCTCCCTACTGGGAAATCTAGCTTGAGCTGGAAGCTGGTCACCAGCTCAATACATTTTGGGAACTCACCACCTTAACACATGCACACTCATTGCAACTGAAACAATAAATTATGTGCTTTAATAATAAAATGAGTCCTGGTTTGAGATCTGATAAAACAAATGGCTGATTCACCTGCTAGTGCAAGCAACCAAAATAATACACAGGTGCAATGTTAGCTTGTACTCATAAGACCATGAGATGTTACCTGAAGGATGGGAGGGAAGACTGACAGCGGAGGAATGGTGGTGAAGGCTGTTTGCAGGTTCCAGGCTGGACGCTGTTTAAGGTGATCTGGCTGGTGGCAACAGTTCAGAACGAGGCTGTTTCAGAGGGGAGAAAACACAGGGTCCGAAGGGTCCGAAGAGAGTTTCATGATCCTCTTTGTCTGATGACTACAAATGTCTCCTCAGTCTCTTTAATCAACCAGCAGCTCATGTACTTTATCATACAGAGGTAATTTTAGCTTTAGGTCTCGGCTGACAACACCAAACACACTTCTAATACACAGTAACGTGGACTGCTACCACACTGAGCGCTATACTAATGTATGGACATATATAAACCTATATATATATATATATATATATATATATATATATATATATGGGTTAGGGTTATATATATATATATATATATACATATATATATATATATATATATATATATATATACATACACATATATAAAAGGCCCAGTTGGTTATGTTAATATTAATATCAATGAGCTACCACAAAGTGTCCATGAATCATATTGGAAGAGGCAATGTGAAGCATCCGTATGTCTTTGATAAAGGATTAGCAACTGTTAGAGAAAAATAACTTTTAGAATGATCAGTTCTTATTGTTTAACACACAATACTCCGTGAAGTCTGTGGCTCCTGTGTGAACTCTCTTCACACTTGCTATCTCAGATGTTCCTCAGATGTTCCTCGTTTAGCAGTCACTGTGACCTTCTGTAAGGGGCGATTGTATATCTTACTAAACGTCAAGATGACGTTTGCTTGTGCGGAAGGGGAGAAGAACGAGTTCAAGACATGCCAGGTAGCTTTATGCAAATGACTCTGTGTCAGCGCACTTGTGTGTTATCCAAAGTATAAATATCAGAGACTCAGAGGCTTGATACATGACTTGTATGTGTTTCAACTCTGTCTCCTTCTTGCAAGAATAAATGTCCTGTGATAATGACTTTTACATCGGCTTCAAGCACAACACATGTAGTCACATTTATTCTATAATAGAGTTGGTTTGATTTTACTTGAAGCAGTAGAAGCAGCAGCAATAGTTGTAGAAGAAGGAAGTGTTTGAAGCAGTGTGTTGAGCAGCCACTAGAGGGAAGCATTGTACAGGTTTAAATCCTGACAAAAATATTAATATGGATATAAAGACAACAAAGATATATCAGAACAGCAGAGAGATATTTACCAAAGACACGTGGTAATAAACAACAACTAGACAACAAACTCACAGAGTCTATACAGGTTGATTTGATGAGGACAATATGTGTAGAGGTTGTAGTCTGGTTAGTAAAGCAAAGCAAGAGTGTGTGGAATAAATGGAATAGTCTATTGAGGAATACATTTATATTCACAGTGTAGTCATGCGTCTCTTTGGAGTCATTTTCCGTCTCTTTGTTGTTGATTTCTTTCTCTTTGTAGTCTTCAGTATTTTGTAGTCATTTTAAATCTCTTTGTATTAGTTTTGCATCTGCTTGTGGTATAGTTTGAGTCTCTTTGTAGAAGTTTTGCGTATTTTTGTCGTCCTTTTGCTTTTGCATCTCTTTTGGGGTTATTTTGATTTTTTTTTTTGTCTTTTTGAGTCTTTTGCAGCCTTTTTTAATCTCTTTATACATTCAGAATGAAACGATTGGACAGCCTTACTACGGTCCTGCGACAGCCAGAGATACCTGATTTTTCATTAATTGATTGCTGTCAGCATCTATTATCTAAAAATATCAAAATGTTTTTGAAAAAGATTACAGACCCTACCTTTAACCCTGTTGTGTCTACAACAACAGACCTGTGGTCACCTAATATCGCTTATACAACTATCTTAAATTAAATGAAGCCACATTTAATTTAATTGTTGGCATATCTAATTCATTATTTTTAAGCTCTTGTTTTGTTACTATGTTGGAGTTTGTACAATAAGAAGTATTAACATTCTGCATTAATTCAGATCTTTCTTGTATGTTGTATAGTTTTGTGGGGCCAAGCAAACCAAATAGTATTTTAAGCCTTCAGTTTACACATGAGATAAGTATGTTTTTTAAATATTCTATTTACTCCTGGCTGTAGAATAAGTCACAATAAACATATATAAAAGGCCACTCATGCAAAAAAAAATTAAATACCGGAAAATACTGTGAAACTACCAGATTTTTGAAAAATGACTTTTGGTCATACCGCCCAGCACCACACTTGGTCATGTTTAGGGAACAAAACTACCTGGTTAGGTTGAAGTAAAGATCGTGGTTTGGGTTAAAAACTGTTATGAAACGTAACTTAATGTTGTACGGCATGTTGTACGACTGCCGCAAAGACTCACTCGTCCCTGGTAAGGATTGAGATGTAAAGATACTTAATGCATTACAACCAAACGTTCTGTATTTAAAGTCATATTCAACAATGTTTCATCTCAGATCTTTTAAAAAAACACCTTCTCCTGTCTGGTTGGTTCTGGAAGCTGAATCAGATTTTTGTTTGTTCTTTTGCAGGAATGACATTGATAGATAGATAGATAGATAGATAGATACTAACTTTATTGATCCCGCGAGGGGAAATTATTTTGTTACACGCAGCAATAGGTTACAGAGCAGCAATAGGTCACAGGTAAAAAATCTTAATATTATATAAAAAGAAAAAGAAAAATACAAGAAAAATACACATGTCACAATATATACAGTTATAATATAGTAAAGATGTTATATAAAAAATGCACACTATATACACAGTGAATAGAACAGAATAATATTAAATCAACTAAATAAACAGTAGTGCAGAGGTTTAACGATTTGATTTGGCCCGAGGTGATTTATTGTACAGTCTTATAGCAGTAGGCAGGAACGTTCTCCTGTACCTGTCCTTATGACAGCGGAGCTGGATCATTCTGTTGGAGAAAGTGCTCCGCTGTCCCTGCAGTAGGTGGTGGAGAGGGTGGTCCTGGTTATCCAATATGGATGATAGTTTCTTCAGTGTCCTCCTCTCCACCACCTGTTCCAGATAGTCTTGTTTACAGCCGATGATGGAGCCGGCCTTCTTAACCAGTTTGTTAAGTCTGTTGGTGTCTCCGGCTCCAATGCTGCTCCCCCAGCAGACTACGGCGAAGTACAGTGCACTGGCCACAACAGACTGGTAGAACATCTCCAACATCTTGCTGCACACATTGAAGGATCCAAGTTTCCTCAAGAAAAAGAGTCGACTCATCCCCTTCTTGTACACAGCGTTGATGTTGGCCTTCCAGCTCAGTCTGCTGTCGATGGAGACACCCAGGTACTTGTACTCCTTCACCATGTCCACGTCCTCTCCCAGAACTCTCAGTGGCTGTGGAGCCGTCGTCCTCCTCCCGAAGTCGACCACCATCTCTCTGGTCTTGGCCACGTTCAGAAGCAGGTGATTTCTACCGGCCCACTCCACAAAGTCCTCCACTACTGCCCTGTACTCCTCCTCCCGTCCGTCCCTTATACACCCGACCACTGCAGAGTCATCAGAGAACTTCTGCAGATGGCATGACCCCGAGTTGTACTGGAAGTCAGTGGTGTACAAGGTGAACAGGAAGGGAGACAGAACAGTTCCCTGTGGGGCTCCAGTATCACTGACCACCGTATCAGACAGCACACGGTCCAGTGGGACAAACTGTGGTCTGCCTGTGAGGTAGTCAGTGATCCAGGAGACAGTGGACGCGTTAACCCCCACCTCCCGCAGCTTCTCACTCAGCAGCAGTGGTTGGATGGTGTTAAATGCACTGGAGAAGTCAAAGAAAGTGATTCTCACAGAGCCACCGGTTCCATCCAGGTGCGACTGAGCTCGTTGCAGCAGGTAGATGATGGCGTCGTCCACTAACACATGAGGCTGGTATGCAAATTGCAGAGGGTCCAGTGATGATTTCACCTGCGGTCGGAGGTGGGCCAAGACCAGCCTCTCCAGCACCTTCATCACATGGGATGTGAGGGCAACTGGTCGGTAGTCATTGAGGCCAGATGGTGTCGTCTTCTTAGGAACAGGAACCAGGCACGACGTCTTCCACAGCACCGGGACTTCCTCCTGTTTCAGGCTCAGGTTGTAGAGGTGTTGTAGGACATCAGACAGCTGGATGGCGCAGGTCTTCAGGACCCTGGGGCTGATGCCATCAGGTCCCTCAGCCTTTCCTTGGTGGAGTCTCTCCAGCTGTCTTCTAACCTGGCCAGTCGTCACAGAGAGGGGGGGGGGGGGTGGTCATGGTGTCGGTGGTGGAAGAGCCCTTTGAAGTAGAGGGCTCATTGTCCGTGCCGCTCACCAGGGGGGACAGAGGGGGGAGGGGAGGAGGCAGCCGAGGTGTTTGTGAGGTGAGGTGTGTTGAGGAGACAGATGAGGGCTGTGAGCTAAATCTATTGAAGAAAGAGTTTAGCTCGTTGGCCCTCTCCAGGGAGCCCCCTGGTTGTCTCCCTCCAACCTTGAAGCCAGTAATCAGCTTCATCCCGGTCCACACCTCCCTCACATTGTTCTGCTGGAGTTTGGCCTCCAGCTTCCTCCTGTAGGTGTCCTTGCACTCCCTGATCTTCACCTTCAGGTCACGCTGGACTCTCCTGAGCTCGTCCCTGTCCCCAGACCTGAAAGCAGCTTTCTTCTTATTAAGAAGTGCTTTCAGGTCGCTGGTGATCCATGGCTTGTTGTTAGGGAAGCAGTGTACAGTCCGGGATGGAATGGTAGTGTGTTCACAGAATTTTATGTATTCTGTGATACAGTCCGTCATGCTGTTGATGTCCTCCCCATGTGGTCCACACAACACATCCCAATCCGTTGACTCAAAGCAGTCCTGCAGGGCGTCCTTAGCCTCCTGAGACCACCTCCTCACAGTCCTAGTGGTCACAGGCTGTCTCTGTACCAGAGGAACATACCTGGGTGTCAACAGGATCAGGTTGGGATTGTGGGACCGTGAGGAGCTGAAAAGTCATATTGATGAAAGACCACAGAAATATAATGGTTTTGAGATAGTCGCATCTGAATCTATTGCAGATAAATCTTCAGCACTAAATGTTGAAGCATCAGTAAAGGCCAGTTTCTTAAGTGGACTGGTGGAGGTTGGAGGATCGGCCAAATATCTGAACGACAGTCAGACTTCCAGAAATCAGGCCAGAGTAACACTGACCTACAAAACTACCACAAAGGTTAAAGAACTGTCCATGAATCAACTTGGAAGAGGCAATGTGAAGCATCCGTATGTGTTTGATAAAGGAATAGCAACACATGTAGTCACAGCTATTCTTTATAGGGCACAAGCCTTCTTTGTCTTTGACCGTGAGGTATCTGAAAAGGAAGATCATCAAGACATCCAGGGTAACTTGAAGGTGATGATCAAGAAGATTCCCTGCATTTCGATTGAAGGTGAAGGTTCCCTGAAGATGGAAGACAAGGACAGAGAAAATGTTGAGAAATTCTCCTGCAAATTCCATGGAGACTTTTCTCTTGAAAAGAATCCAGTGTCCTTTCAGGATGCAGTAGAAGTCTACCAACGTCTGCCAGGACTGTTGGGAGCCAACGGAGAAAACGCCGTACCAATGAAGGTGTGGCTGTTGCCACTGACAAGTTTAGATTCTTCTGCTGCTAAACTTGTACGTCAGATAAGTATAAGATTAGTTCAAGAATCCCAGAGTGTCCTTGAGGACTTCAGTGAGCTGGAAATGAGGTGCAATGACGCATTGAGAACCACCACTGCACATCAGTTCCCACAGATTAGCAAAAAGATTAAAACTTTTAAAGAGATGTGCTCTGAGTTCAGACTGGAACTCCAACGAACTTTGGCAAAGAAACTTCCATCAATCCGAGGAGGAGGAGAAGAGGAGGCTGTGCTCGCAGAGATTCTGAAGAAAAGACATTCTTCTCCCTTCAACAGCAACAAACTGAACGAGTAGATGGACTGTAAAGAGAGAGAAATCAACACGTTAAAGTCTTTCACCAACATGATGAAAAACACAAAGATTGTTTCATCTCAAAATGATCTTGATCTCAGTGCAGAACATGTGGTGTGTTTTGTCTTCACCTCACTGGGAAGTGCTGAATCGTACCTCTCAACCTTATCAAACTACTTAAGACAAACACCAGGCAACTCTCAAGATGCTCACACTCAAGATGTAGAGAAGGAACAATGGTACGCCTCAAAAGAAGTCGCAGAAGCAATGAGGCATAAAGCAAAGCTCTTCAGTGATTTTGCAGAGGCCAACAAGGAGAACAAGAACATTAAGTTCTTGACTTTAGGATTAACAAATGAGGCACAGAAAGGTTCAAGCATCTACCTTTATAAAGACGGCTTTTCTGTCAGTGAGAACTTTGAGCCACCTTCAAAGCCTGAAACAGGAACAGTAAGTGACATAAACCACAACAGTGTGACGCTGAAGATTTCTCCACCCAAATTTGGAGCAGAGAACATCACCTCCTACTCTGTTGAGTACTGTGTCAGTGGAGAGGATGGATGGAAACAGAAGACAGCATCCAAAGATGAAGAAGTCACAGTGAGCGATCTGAGTCCTAACACAGAGTATGTGTTCAGATGCAGAGCAGTGACCTCAGCAGGTGTTGGGCCAGCCAATGAAGTCAGTGGTTCCATTAAAACCTTACCTTGCAGCCCTCCTGGAAAACCTCGGGTTGAACCAAACTCAAGTGAGATATCAGTCCGCTGGGAGAAACCTGCTGAACTTGGACAAGATGTCCACATTTTGAGCTACATCGTGGAGTACGCTCCACGATGCTCCACGCTAATACATACATATACACACATACGGCATGTACAGTAATAATCCTCCCTTATTTAAGGTATTATCTGCTAAATTGTTTTTATTTCTAGGTATAATTTTGAGCACTTTATTGTTTTGGGCAACTGTTATAATTAATAAAGTACTCTATATAGTTTCAGTTTGAGTATGACACTATGCAAAACCCTTAAACCACATCATCAAAATGCTGTGATGTTAAGGTAGATGAACAACATGTCTGCTTTTATTGGAGGGCTGATGTGTCCTGGTGGCAAAACCAGTTTTAGAAGTCTTTGATCAAGAGAGACAAGTTTCTATTTTGTAACAATGGTGAAGAAACAGGTTTGTATTGATGTAGAACAGCTCTTTTGCAGATGATTCTGTTTTACAGAGAGAAAGACATGCCACATATTCACTTTTACTTTAGGGTTTGCACTCTCTACCCTCCTGTGAATCTCTTCCTGTGTCAATGAGTGTAGTTTTGTACAAACGATTGCAGTACAGCTCTGAGGAAAAACCATCACATCATCTGGTGATTATTTATCCCCCTTTTTCAGGGGCAGTAACACATTCACAGGTACACAATGCACTTCATTCAGTGTCTTACTGTGTTTTGTTTAAGACTGTTGAAGTTAGATTTGTTCAATATTCAGTCAAAATTGGTGACTTCTCTTTGCTGCAGCTTTGTTCTATGTAACACACTTTGCACTGTCCTACTTGTGATTGTGGTCGTATGCAATGAAATCACAATGTTATTGAGGGAATGTTTGTCATTTAGAAAAATACATTTAATTCAATGCAATCTCTTAATTGTGTTTATTATAATATTCACTTTTTTTGAGTGTATATTTACTGCAATTCCCCTCAACAAAATAGTACAATGATTTCTGTATTTCTTTATTTTTCAGGGAGAGCTATGGATGATTTTGGAGAAGAAGTTAAAGAAGTTCTGCAAACCGGTGGACCTGCCGAAGCAGCTGCAAAGATCCAGACTTATTTGGATGAGCAGAATAATATTCCAGTAAATATTGGCATCACAGGAGAGTCCGGCTCTGGTAAATCCACCTTTGTTAATGCCTTTAGAGGCTTAGCAGACGGGGATGAGGGAGCTGCCCCCACTGGTGTTGTAGAAACCACCTCAGAGGTTACACCATACCCCCATCCACACCATCAGAATGTTGTATTATGGGATCTTCCTGGTATTGGCACCCCCAAATTTCCAGCTGACAAGTACCTGGAGCTTGTTGAATTCGAAAGGTTTGACTTCTTCATCATCATCTCAGCCACTCGCTTCAGAGAAAATGATGTGAAGCTCGCTGAAGAGATTCAAAGAATGGGGAAAAAGTTCTACTTTGTTCGCTCAAAGATTGACCATGACCTACGTGACGAAGAAAGACGTCAGCGGTCAGCGTTCAACACAGAAAAGACTCTGAACAAAATCAGGGAAAACTGCATCCAAGGTAAGTCTGAGGTTAAAGGGGAAGATCACAAATGCCTACAACTCTAAATGACAATGCACTGAAAAAAAAGACTTTTTGGCCCTGTAATTACTACCTCAATTATTTTTATAAAATGTACAAGAAATTACCATTTCAGTGCTTTTACTTTAAAATATCACCTTTTACTTAATATGTTACTTGGTGTTCGTTTGTAATTATGTATCCTCATTTTTATAAGTAAATGTTATCATTCACACCAAGTAATATCTACTAAACTACTGTATTGAAGTACAACATGACACAACAAAGTAAAATGTACTTGGGTAATGCGTGTACTCAGGGGGTGACGTCAGAGGAGATTTAGCGCTCTTTTCTTCAGCGAGACAACGGAACAGCAGAACCTGGACAAGGACGGCTGAGTTTCACCTGAGGAGAGAAACTTCATGGACGGGAGCCATTAGGGTAGGTAATATGTTTAATTCATGTTCTACGTTGCTGTTGAGCCTTCGGTCAAGTCTGTGTTTGAGTTGTGAATACTGAAGAGTGAACTGGTCAGTTTAGCGTGCTAGCTAGTTAGGCTATCATGCTAGCTAACCTGGGACAGCATTGTCATGGCTCACCGCTATGTTTTGTTACAGGGTTCTCCCTGGGAAAGTTGTTAGCCTGAGGACGCGGTGCTCGACCGGCTGCGCTCCGTCGACGTTGGGGGGCAAATTACTCCACTTATATAAATAAGCCCACTTCTGCCACACAGGTGCTGAGCTGAGTCAAGCACACAGCGCGCTTTCCCTCCTTGAGGACATCCTCAAGTGCAGCCGAGGTCCAATGAGGAAAATGTGACAAGACAGGGAGTCATAGCTGAGCAGCAAGAAGCACACTCTGGTCATGAGCTCACAAATATCCCTTATGTGGTGGAATTAGTGACTTTAGAGCGAGTCAAATGCACGTATTATTTAGTCATTTTGTCACTATCATATTCTGACATATTTTTACAGTAATGTATATTTCTTTCATCAGTTTTAATCTGGTCTCGTATGTCTCTATCTATCCAATGCGGTGTCCTTGATGATGAAGGCTATGGGCATGAAACAAGGTGCCAGTACTGTGTTGAGTTAGTGTCAGAGATCAACATGACCAGGTCTGCTGTGTATCTCAGTATTAACCTTATGTTGACTTGTTTATGTGATGCTTTTTTGTGTGGGGATAAAACATGCTAACCATATGAAGATTTAAGCCAAATTCAGATTTAATGTTGTGTTCATGTTTTAACATAATTTCTCTATATATTTCACAGAATATTAAAGGAAGTCAACTCTCAGCAAGTTGACCTCAACAGTTGACACAAGGTAAAATCAACTTAGTACTGTTATAGCTTTAACTTGACAGTTGAAGTCTTAGAAAAACACCCTGATCCATTTTGAAGGCCGTAGTTTGTGCTGCTCAATAGTACATTATACCGGGGGGGGGGGGGGGGGGGGGACAATAGCTAACATTTTACTTCTATTTGTATATGCAATTACATTCTCTTTAATAAATTCACTTCTGTTTAACAGCAACATGTTGAGGGCAGAAGAGATGTCGTCATCTGCTGCTTGATGGAGTTCCTTGGATCAGTCTGGAGAGGAACTCATCAAAGACTACCAGGTAAATTCTGAACATTTTGGGTTTTCTGATGATTTTTCTGACCCCTATGAACTTGTCTTTTCTCCAACCTAAATATCTAACTCTAATCTTGGTACATTGATATGTAGGTAAGTCATTAATGCCACTGTGTGGGAAAACCTTTTTAATTTAACAAATAACAGGGACTTTAAGCTGGTACTGTATCTGTTTGAAAACCAAACATTTTACCTGATTCTATTTATTTAAGTTACTTCAGTTTTTATTCAGTTTAAAAAAAGTTTATGTTGAATCAAAAACTCAAAGTTTATCTCATGTGTTCCTCAACACTGAACGCAATTGTGTGTCATTCTTTTTTGTAAAACATAATCAACAGATTGTTTGAAAACGTTAAAGACACTTACTGTTCATAGTCCCCAAGACTACCCTAACCACCTGATCCAGTGTCTTTCTATGAGCATCTTATTCTTTTGTATTATTGTATCTGTAGGCTATTAATTGGCAACTTCAACCTAGTGAGCTACTCTTGCATAATAAGGAACTTTATAGAAAATATGTGTATCTGTGTCTGTTGACCTCTGATTAACATTTTTTTGACAGAATGTCACCAAAGATGTCTTTGAAGAGGACTCTGTTTAACTTGTCATGAAGATCCTCGTCATCCATGGAAGTGCAACACAGGAAGGCTTCACCGCTGACGATGTGTCGATCGTCATCGAGGGAAAAGAGGTTCTTGATGACGGTCAAAGTGTGGCAAAGGCTTGCCTTCTGCTCATGGGCTTTATCTATGTGTATCCAAGTGTTGTCAAGCAGTACCTGTTGTTTCAAATTAAAAGTGTTTGTTAAATGACTAAGCGTTTGTGTTCTTAAATTTCTTATTGGCAGCACTGATTTAGAAATGTTTTGTGTGGCAATGCCAACCAGATTATATACGTTGGTATTGATGTGTCGGTCACCAGTTAACAAGTAACGGTGCTGTAGTTTAAAAGAAGCTGTTTCATGTTTTGTAGAAGACTTATGTTAAGACAGTTTTATGAAATAAAAGTAGCCCAGTTTAAAAAAATGCAACATTCATATTTGAATAGTTGTGTAGAGTAGTAGTAGATAAGATATATTGTGTAAATATTACTTAATATTTCTCAATATAAAAAGTAAAGAAAAGCTAGTTAAATATACATGAAACACCTACTTGATTTTACATGGGTTTTGTAATTAGATGCAAAGGTCGTCTGAGTAAAGATTACTATCAAAGGCTAAGTACATTTTATGTCTAAGGAAGAAATTTGCAAGTAAAAGTTACTTGAATATTTTGGATAGAAAACAATTCTTACTAGTAAGTAAACTTAACTTGAGAATTCCTGAGTAAAAATTACTCAGAATTTCTGTGTGGAAATTGTTACCTAGCTTTTTTCAAGTAAATGTCACAGATTTTTTTTTTTCAGTGTGGTTACAAGCAGACACTGCCTCATTTAAAGGGCAGACAGAACTCAGAAGAGCTAACAGGTACATTGAGTCATGTGATACTGGCAGAGCCACTAATGAGGGTCTGTTGGCCTGACTGCTCATCTCCTCAGATCTAAAGTAACATGGTCTACCTGTCTTTGTGTTGGGTCTGGAGAGGGCTGCTGGGGCTTTTTCTAATGTTATTATGATATCATCTGAAATAATCGTCTCTGTTCTCTTTGTCTGGACTAACAAGGTGTTAAGTCTCAACAAGTCTTCCTGGTGTCCTGCGTTGATCTCCACCTGTATGATTTCAGTCTGTTGGAGGAGACCCTGAGGAAAGAACTTCCTGCACACCAGAGACATGCTCTACTGTTGGCTCTACCCAATGTCAGTCTTGGGATCATCAGCCAGAAGAAAAAGGCTTTACAGTCAAAAGTAAAGTGGTATGCTTTATTGTCTGCAGGCATAGCAGCTGTACTAGTTCCTGGGCTCTCTATTGCCGTTGATTTATCCATCCTGGTTAAGGTCATCAAACAGTACCAAGTTACTTTTGGTCTTGACATCTCTTCACTGGAGAATCTTGCTCGTAGTACAGGTGTGCCTTTGAATGATCTCAAAGCAGTGATGACATCCCCTTTTGCTGGAAATGAAATCAACAAAGATCTGATCATTAAGCTACTGTCCTCATCTATGGTTGCCGTTGCATTAGCGGCAGCAGAGGAAGGATCTAGATTTATTCCATTATTTGGAATCCCAGCAGCAATTGGCTTCTCTTTTGTCTCCACCTACAGCGCTTTGAATTCTTTCCTCACCATGATGGCTGAGGATGCTCAGAACGTCTTTACAAAGGCCCTGGGTTTGGACACCCCAGTCTGATATAATGGGAATGGAAATATGGCACATGTGAAACTGTTAGTGTACAATGCAAATGAGCTTCTGAATTATTTTAGAGAGTGCGCTATAATATTACTATAGTAAAAGTACTGCATACAAATTATAGTTTTCTAAAAAGGTACGTTTGAATAATTATGAAATGTTTCTTCTCATGGATATCACTTATTCTTCCATCCGCAATGGACTGGTCTGTTCTGACTGTCATTGCATCGTACTGAAGAACCCACTGGTTCCCTCTACTTTGCAAACACCCTGATTCAAACCTCATCAACATCGTAATGTGACAGACATCGTTTGTTCTTGTGGCAAGAACCACCAGTGGTTTCAATGCTCAACAACATGGGATGTGACAGATAGTGCATATCTTGTGTTGTTTAACAAACAGTCTGAGGAGGAGCAGGAAGTGGGAGTGGCCTGGCTTGATCAGAGCGTATAATGAGTTCTGGCAACAATTGTATGTCTGAGTGAAAATGTGAGTTTCCTTGCTCTTAGTACATTTATGTTTGCAGTGCCTTGATGCTTGAGTTATTCATGTTAAGTTAGAGTGACGGACATTGTGTTAATCCTTGTCAGTTATAAGTTTGTCAGATATTTTCTCCCCATGTATTACATTTAGTGTATGATGACAATATATATATATATTCATTGAGATACAACCTGCATTGTTTGTGCCGTCCTCGCCTTCCCCACCATCTGTTGTCTATCAATAAATCTCAACTGAAGTGGACTCTCCGGGTGTTTCATTTACTGCGTTGTGTGGAAATATCTGTATTGACAAACTTCTTACAGTAAAAAAGTACATTACACCTCAACCTTCCCTGTTGGAGTATAAAAAGCAACATTGACTGCACATCTAGTTGAAGCATCAGATTCTGGAGGAACCAGCCAGCACAGGAACACCACCTGGCATTATGAAATGGTTACCTAAAGCCACCCAACTGAGGAGAAGCGGAGTGTATCAGTGAGGTGAAGGAGGTGAAGGAGGTGAAGGAGGAGGCCGACGGTCAGAACAGTACGTTTGCTCACCAGACTCATTTTAACTGGGACAATAAAACACGTTTCAAAAGCTCAGCTACAGTAAATCACACATCTGTGGAACGATGTATTGATTTATGACACATTAAATTGTGTAATTGGACCAATAGCGCCCCACTGCTCCACATAGACATTAGAATCACTTCTGACACACTATGCTGTACTCTTAGTATTCTGCTTCTCTCTGTTGGTCAACATGCAAAGTGCACCTAAATATCTTAAACTTTATCTTAAACATGATCACGCTCTAATTAGTAGTCACACTTTCGGTGACGCTTGTGAGAGTTAAGAAGTACCTGTAATTTACCAGCAGAGGGCCTGGTCTGCTGTGGACACTTGCTGGTGCTTCTGTTACAGGATACAAACTTCTCTTTCTTTTCCAGAAGTCAAAAGGCGTCCATAGAAGGGGCCGAAGAGGTTGAGTTGTCCATTGAGGCTGTGGTCAAGTTAAAGTCAATACTTTTCAAAGGTGGGGGTGAATCATTTGTACAGACACAAGTCCTCCTCATCATAGTGGTATGTCATTCATATCACTGGTATATCCCATTAAATCATAGTGGTATGACATATACAGTTGTGGTCAAAAGTTTACATACACTTGTAAAGAACATAATGTCATGGCTCTCTTGAGTTTCCAGTTATTTCTACAACTCTGATTTTTCTCTGATAGAGTGATTGGAACAGATACTTCTTTGTCACAAAAAACATTCATGAAGTTTGGTTCTTTCATGACTTTATTATGGGTTAACAGAAAAAGTGATCAAATCTGCTGGGTCAAAAATATACATACAGCAGTGCTAATATTTGGTTACATGTCCCTTGGCCATTTTCACTTCAATTAGGCGCTTTTGGTAGCCATCCACAAGCTTCTGGCAAGCTTCTCGTTGAATCTTTGACCACTCCTCTTGACAGAATTGGTGCAGTTCAGTTAAACTTGATGGCTTTCTGACATGGACTTGTTTCTTCAGCATTGTCCACATGTTCTGTACAAACAATTGTTTGCACTGTTGCTCTTGGGACCTGCAGCTGCTTTGAAATGGCTCCAAGTGACTTTCCTGACTTGTTCAAGTCAATGATTTGCTTTTTCAGATCCACACTGAGCTCCTTTGACTTTCCCATTGTAGCGTTTGTGGGCGTTTGTATCCAATGAGCCCTATTTAAATGGCCTCAGAGAAGTCACCAGTTGTAGTCACTCATAATCACTCACAAGAAGTTAAGAGGCCATGCTATGAAGCTCATTTCATTGACACAACTTTCTAAGTCACCAAAATTGCTAATTCATGTTGCTGTATGTATATTTTTGACCCAGCAGATTTTGTCACTTTTTCTGTTAACCCATAATAAAGTCATGAAAGAACCAAACTTCATGAATGTTTTTTGTGACAAAGAAGTATCTGTTCCAATCACTCTATCAGAGAAAAATCAGAGTTGTAGAAATAACTGGAAACTCAAGAGAGCCATGACATTATGTTCTTTACAAGTGTATGTAAACTTTTGACCACAACTGTATATATATATACACACATACATACATACATACATATATATATATATATATATATATAAATATATATATATATATATATATATATATATATACATATATATATATATAAATATATATATATATATATATATATATACATATATATATATATATATATATATACATATATATATATATATATATATGTATATATATATATACATATACTAGTGCTGGGCAACGATTACAATGTGTAATTAATTACATTACATTACATTACATTACCCTCATTAATCTCATTGTTATGCGCAAATTCAATAATGAATTCAAAAGTAGTGTATTACTCACTTGTATTTTAAAGTACTGCTATATGAACAAAAGTACAATAACATTTGGTTTGAATCACTTTAAACAGATCAGGTTCTTTTTAACAGCAGTATTCTTCACACAGTAGTTATAACACAGTTATAATGATTCTGATCATAGATATTCAGCCGGTGTTCACTACTCTATCTTCATGTGTAATAGATGATATTTAAATATACACCTTGAAACTGAAAACCTATCTACTTCTTTGTTATTGTTTGTGGGACGATAACCTGAGGGACACACACACACACACACACACACACACACACACACACACACACACACAGCTGATTACCGCTCGCTGTACGGTTCTTGTGTTAAAAATGTCCGCTTAATAATAATAAAAAACTGTGTTTCATATATATATATATATATATATATATATATGAAACACAGTTTTTTTTATATATATGACAATAGTTCCATATTTATTCAAGCCTCGTTGCACTTTTTTGTACTTTGAGGGCAAACAGAAAAAAGCGAGTCACATTCCGTCTCTGTTTATGCATACATAGACTAATAATAGATAATAAAGTCAACTTAGAGAGGATCTCTTATTAAACTGTCTCCCCTAAAGTGTGTTTACACACACATTTACAGTATGTATAGTAATAATCCTACTTGTTTTAGATAAATATTGTACATTGCTGAGTATTGTATAGTTTTTAACCCTTCATTTTCTTTATCTGTTATAACGGTACAATTTCCCCCTCTGTCTATCAACACTGGTTTAAACACAGAGCAGCATTCTGAAATCTCAACTACTGTGGTGAGAAAAAGCCAACAGGTCTGTGGTAGTTCATCTCCAGCAGCTTTTCATAAATGTAATACTTGAGCATTTTTCCTTGACTGGTGAGCTGCTGCAGTCAGGAACAAACCCTGCAGCATAGGTGCTGAACTGATCCGAAGTCAAAGCTGGATCTCTAACTTCACCTAGACGTTCACTGCAGTAGTTACGTTAGTTATCAGTTTGAGTATGACACTATGCAAAACCCTTAAACCACATCATCAAAATGCTGTGATGTTAAGGTAGATGAACAACATGTCGGCTTTTATTGGAGGGCTAATGTGTCCTGGTGTCAAAACCAGTTTTAGAAGTCTTTGATCAAGAGAGACAAGTTTCTATTTTGTAACAATGGTGAAGAAACAGGTTTGTATTGATGTAGAACAGCTCTTTTGCAGGGAGTTATAAATCTGTTATATATCAACCTGTATCAATATATATATATATATATATATATATATATATATATATACGTATATATATATATATATATATATATATATATATATATATATATGTTTTATAGAGAGCAAACATGCAACAGATTTACTTTTACTTTCTTTTTTGCTGGATGGGGTTTCTTGTAAATGGTCTCATTTATTGGAAGTGTGTGTGTGTGTGTGTGTGTGTGTGTGTGTGTGTGTGTGTGTGTGTGTGTGTGTGTGTGTTTGTGTGTGTGGCCACAGACAGCAAAATTTAGTAGTAATATTTTATTTGTATTATACGTTTTATGCACTCTAACAGAGTTCTGAAGAGTATTTTGTGCTCTGGAAATATCTCCACTAATAACTTTACTAGTGCTTCATGTAAATAGGGTTTGCACTCTCTACCCTCCTGTGAATCTCTTCCTGTGTCAATGAGTGTAGTTTTGTACAAACGATTGCAGTACAGCTCTGAGGAAAAACCATCACATCATCTGGTGATTATTTATCCCCCTTTTTCAGGGGCAGTAACACATTCACAGGTACACAATGCACTTCATTCTGTCACAACTTCAGCCAGGCTTTAGTTTTTCATTTGTCTGTCTCCTGTTTTGCCACACTAACTCTCATGTCATTTCAGAATCTGCCACTCCCCCCCGCTCTGCACTAATTGCTGATTTCATTTCACCTGGCCTGCCCCACCTCCATACTCACCTGCTCCTCATCAGCAATCAGCCCCTCAGTGTATATGTACCGGCCCATTTCCCTCAGTTCTCTGCCAGATTGTCTAGTGTGTTTCCCTTGCTATCCAGCAACCTGTCATTCCGATTCTGATCCTGATTATTCGTGTATTGACCTGCCTTTTTGGACTTTGGACCTTCTCTTTTGCCTGCTCCCACTGGATTTGTTTGCCACGCGGATTACTACCTGGTTTGACATCTGCTGGTTATTAAACCCGGTTTCTACACCTGAACTGTTTTCTGTGTCGTGCTATTGGGTTCTTGTCTGTCGTTTTGTGATACCTGACACATTCAGTGTCTTACTGTGTTTTGTTTAAGACTGTTGAAGTTAGATTTGTTCAATATTCAGTCAAAATTGGTGACTTCTCTTTGCTGCAGCTTTGTTCTATGTAACACACTTTGCACTGTCCTACTTGTGATTGTGGTCGTATGCAATGAAATCACAATGTTATTGAGGGAATGTTTGTCATTTAGAAAAATACATTTAATTCAATGCAATCTCTTAATTGTTTATTATAATAATAATATTCACTTTTTTTGAGTGTATATTTACTGCAATTCCCCTCAACAAAATAGTACAATGATTTCTGTATTTCTTTATTTTTCAGGGAGAGCTATGGATGATATAGAAGAAGAAGTTAAAGAAGTTCTGCAAACCGGTGGACCTGCCGAAGCAGCTGCAAAGATCCAGACTTATTTGGATGAGCAGAATAATATTCCAGTAAATATTGGCATCACAGGAGAGTCCGGCTCTGGTAAATCCACCTTTGTTAATGCCTTTAGAGGCTTAGCAGACGGGGATGAGGGAGCTGCCCCCACTGGTGTTGTAGAAACCACCTCAGAGGTTACACCATACCCCCATCCACACCATCAGAATGTTGTATTATGGGATCTTCCTGGTATTGGCACCCCCAAATTTCCAGCTGACAAGTACCTGGAGCTTGTTGAATTCGAAAGGTTTGACTTCTTCATCATCATCTCAGCCACTCGCTTCAGAGAAAATGATGTGAAGCTCGCTGAAGAGATTCAAAGAATGGGGAAAAAGTTCTACTTTGTTCGCTCAAAGATTGACCATGACCTACGTGACGAAGAAAGACGTCAGCGGTCAGCGTTCAACACAGAAAAGACTCTGAACAAAATCAGGGAAAACTGCATCCAAGGTAAGTCTGAGGTTAAAGGGGAAGATCACAAATGCCTACAACTCTAAATGACAATGCACTGAAAAAAAAGACTTTTTGGCCCTGTAATTACTACCTCAATTATTTTTATAAAATGTACAAGAAATTACCATTTCAGTGCTTTTACTTTAAAATATCACCTTTTACTTAATATGTTACTTGGTGTTCGTTTGTAATTATGTATCCTCATTTTTATAAGTAAATGTTATCATTCACACCAAGTAATATCTACTAAACTACTGTATTGAAGTACAACATGACACAACAAAGTAAAATGTACTTGGGTAATGCGTGTACTCAGGGGGTGACGTCAGAGGAGATTTAGCGCTCTTTTCTTCAGCGAGACAACGGAACAGCAGAACCTGGACAAGGACGGCTGAGTTTCACCTGAGGAGAGAAACTTCATGGACGGGAGCCATTAGGGTAGGTAATATGTTTAATTCATGTTCTACGTTGCTGTTGAGCCTTCGGTCAAGTCTGTGTTTGAGTTGTGAATACTGAAGAGTGAACTGGTCAGTTTAGCGTGCTAGCTAGTTAGGCTATCATGCTAGCTAACCTGGGACAGCATTGTCATGGCTCACCGCTATGTTTTGTTACAGGGTTCTCCCTGGGAAAGTTGTTAGCCTGAGGACGCGGTGCTCGACCGGCTGCGCTCCGTCGACGTTGGGGGGCAAATTACTCCACTTATATAAATAAGCCCACTTCTGCCACACAGGTGCTGAGCTGAGTCAAGCACACAGCGCGCTTTCCCTCCTTGAGGACATCCTCAAGTGCAGCCGAGGTCCAATGAGGAAAATGTGACAAGACAGGGAGTCATAGCTGAGCAGCAAGAAGCACACTCTGGTCATGAGCTCACAAATATCCCTTATGTGGTGGAATTAGTGACTTTAGAGCGAGTCAAATGCACGTATTATTTAGTCATTTTGTCACTATCATATTCTGACATATTTTTACAGTAATGTATATTTCTTTCATCAGTTTTAATCTGGTCTCGTATGTCTCTATCTATCCAATGCGGTGTCCTTGATGATGAAGGCTATGGGCATGAAACAAGGTGCCAGTACTGTGTTGAGTTAGTGTCAGAGATCAACATGACCAGGCCTGCTGTGTATCTCAGTATTAACCTTATGTTGACTTGTTTATGTGATGCTTTTTTGTGTGGGGATAAAACATGCTAACCATATGAAGATTTAAGCCAAATTCAGATTTAATGTTGTGTTCATGTTTTAACATAATTTCTCTATATATTTCACAGAATATTAAAGGAAGTCAACTCTCAGCAAGTTGACCTCAACAGTTGACACAAGGTAAAATCAACTTAGTACTGTTATAGCTTTAACTTGACAGTTGAAGTCTTAGAAAAACACCCTGATCCATTTTGAAGGCCGTAGTTTGTGCTGCTCAATAGTACATTATACCGGGGGGGGGGGGGGGGGACAATAGCTAACATTTTACTTCTATTTGTATATGCAATTACATTCTCTTTAATAAATTCACTTCTGTTTAACAGCAACATGTTGAGGGCAGAAGAGATGTCGTCATCTGCTGCTTGATGGAGTTCCTTGGATCAGTCTGGAGAGGAACTCATCAAAGACTACCAGGTAAATTCTGAACATTTTGGGTTTTCTGATGATTTTTCTGACCCCTATGAACTTGTCTTTTCTCCAACCTAAATATCTAACTCTAATCTTGGTACATTGATATGTAGGTAAGTCATTAATGCCACTGTGTGGGAAAACCTTTTTAATTTAACAAATAACAGGGACTTTAAGCTGGTACTGTATCTGTTTGAAAACCAAACATTTTACCTGATTCTATTTATTTAAGTTACTTCAGTTTTTATTCAGTTTAAAAAAAGTTTATGTTGAATCAAAAACTCAAAGTTTATCTCATGTGTTCCTCAACACTGAACGCAATTGTGTGTCATTCTTTTTTGTAAAACATAATCAACAGATTGTTTGAAAACGTTAAAGACACTTACTGTTCATAGTCCCCAAGACTACCCTAACCACCTGATCCAGTGTCTTTCTATGAGCATCTTATTCTTTTGTATTATTGTATCTGTAGGCTATTAATTGGCAACTTCAACCTAGTGAGCTACTCTTGCATAATAAGGAACTTTATAGAAAATATGTGTATCTGTGTCTGTTGACCTCTGATTAACATTTTTTTGACAGAATGTCACCAAAGATGTCTTTGAAGAGGACTCTGTTTAACTTGTCATGAAGATCCTCGTCATCCATGGAAGTGCAACACAGGAAGGCTTCACCGCTGACGATGTGTCGATCGTCATCGAGGGAAAAGAGGTTCTTGATGACGGTCAAAGTGTGGCAAAGGCTTGCCTTCTGCTCATGGGCTTTATCTATGTGTATCCAAGTGTTGTCAAGCAGTACCTGTTGTTTCAAATTAAAAGTGTTTGTTAAATGACTAAGCGTTTGTGTTCTTAAATTTCTTATTGGCAGCACTGATTTAGAAATGTTTTGTGTGGCAATGCCAACCAGATTATATACGTTGGTATTGATGTGTCGGTCACCAGTTAACAAGTAACGGTGCTGTAGTTTAAAAGAAGCTGTTTCATGTTTTGTAGAAGACTTATGTTAAGACAGTTTTATGAAATAAAAGTAGCCCAGTTTAAAAAAATGCAACATTCATATTTGAATAGTTGTGTAGAGTAGTAGTAGATAAGATATATTGTGTAAATATTACTTAATATTTCTCAATATAAAAAGTAAAGAAAAGCTAGTTAAATATACATGAAACACCTACTTGATTTTACATGGGTTTTGTAATTAGATGCAAAGGTCGTCTGAGTAAAGATTACTATCAAAGGCTAAGTACATTTTATGTCTAAGGAAGAAATTTGCAAGTAAAAGTTACTTGAATATTTTGGATAGAAAACAATTCTTACTAGTAAGTAAACTTAACTTGAGAATTCCTGAGTAAAAATTACTCAGAATTTCTGTGTGGAAATTGTTACCTAGCTTTTTTCAAGTAAATGTCACAGATTTTTTTTTTTCAGTGTGGTTACAAGCAGACACTGCCTCATTTAAAGGGCAGACAGAACTCAGAAGAGCTAACAGGTACATTGAGTCATGTGATACTGGCAGAGCCACTAATGAGGGTCTGTTGGCCTGACTGCTCATCTCCTCAGATCTAAAGTAACATGGTCTACCTGTCTTTGTGTTGGGTCTGGAGAGGGCTGCTGGGGCTTTTTCTAATGTTATTATGATATCATCTGAAATAATCGTCTCTGTTCTCTTTGTCTGGACTAACAAGGTGTTAAGTCTCAACAAGTCTTCCTGGTGTCCTGCGTTGATCTCCACCTGTATGATTTCAGTCTGTTGGAGGAGACCCTGAGGAAAGAACTTCCTGCACACCAGAGACATGCTCTACTGTTGGCTCTACCCAATGTCAGTCTTGGGATCATCAGCCAGAAGAAAAAGGCTTTACAGTCAAAAGTAAAGTGGTATGCTTTATTGTCTGCAGGCATAGCAGCTGTACTAGTTCCTGGGCTCTCTATTGCCGTTGATTTATCCATCCTGGTTAAGGTCATCAAACAGTACCAAGTTACTTTTGGTCTTGACATCTCTTCACTGGAGAATCTTGCTCGTAGTACAGGTGTGCCTTTGAATGATCTCAAAGCAGTGATGACATCCCCTTTTGCTGGAAATGAAATCAACAAAGATCTGATCATTAAGCTACTGTCCTCATCTATGGTTGCCGTTGCATTAGCGGCAGCAGAGGAAGGATCTAGATTTATTCCATTATTTGGAATCCCAGCAGCAATTGGCTTCTCTTTTGTCTCCACCTACAGCGCTTTGAATTCTTTCCTCACCATGATGGCTGAGGATGCTCAGAACGTCTTTACAAAGGCCCTGGGTTTGGACACCCCAGTCTGATATAATGGGAATGGAAATATGGCACATGTGAAACTGTTAGTGTACAATGCAAATGAGCTTCTGAATTATTTTAGAGAGTGCGCTATAATATTACTATAGTAAAAGTACTGCATACAAATTATAGTTTTCTAAAAAGGTACGTTTGAATAATTATGAAATGTTTCTTCTCATGGATATCACTTATTCTTCCATCCGCAATGGACTGGTCTGTTCTGACTGTCATTGCATCGTACTGAAGAACCCACTGGTTCCCTCTACTTTGCAAACACCCTGATTCAAACCTCATCAACATTGTAATGTGACAGACATCGTTTGTTCTTGTGGCAAGAACCACCAGTGGTTTCAATGCTCAACAACATGGGATGTGACAGTGCATATCTTGTGTTGTTTAACAAACAGTCTGAGGAGGAGCAGGAAGTGGGAGTGGCCTGGCTTGATCAGAGCGTATAATGAGTTCTGGCAACAATTGTATGTCTGAGTGAAAATGTGAGTTTCCTTGCTCTTAGTACATTTATGTTTGCAGTGCCTTGATGCTTGAGTTATTCATGTTAAGTTAGAGTGACGGACATTGTGTTAATCCTTGTCAGTTATAAGTTTGTCAGATATTTTCTCCCCATGTATTACATTTAGTGTATGATGACAATATATATATATATTCATTGAGATACAACCTGCATTGTTTGTGCCGTCCTCACCTTCCCCACCATCTGTTGTCTATCAATAAATCTCAACTGAAGTGGACTCTCCGGGTGTTTCATTTACTGCGTTGTGTGGAAATATCTGTATTGACAAACTTCTTACAGTAAAAAAGTACATTACACCTCAACCTTCCCTGTTGGAGTATAAAAAGCAACATTGACTGCACATCTAGTTGAAGCATCAGATTCTGGAGGAACCAGCCAGCACAGGAACACCACCTGGCATTATGAAATGGTTACCTAAAGCCACCCAACTGAGGAGAAGCGGAGTGTATCAGTGAGGTGAAGGAGGTGAAGGAGGTGAAGGAGGAGGCCGACGGTCAGAACAGTACGTTTGCTCACCAGACTCATTTTAACTGGGACAATAAAACACGTTTCAAAAGCTCAGCTACAGTAAATCACACATCTGTGGAACGATGTATTGATTTATGACACATTAAATTGTGTAATTGGACCAATAGCGCCCCACTGCTCCACATAGACATTAGAATCACTTCTGACACACTATGCTGTACTCTTAGTATTCTGCTTCTCTCTGTTGGTCAACATGCAAAGTGCACCTAAATATCTTAAACTTTATCTTAAACATGATCACGCTCTAATTAGTAGTCACACTTTCGGTGACGCTTGTGAGAGTTAAGAAGTACCTGTAATTTACCAGCAGAGGGCCTGGTCTGCTGTGGACACTTGCTGGTGCTTCTGTTACAGGATACAAACTTCTCTTTCTTTTCCAGAAGTCAAAAGGCGTCCATAGAAGGGGCCGAAGAGGTTGAGTTGTCCATTGAGGCTGTGGTCAAGTTAAAGTCAATACTTTTCAAAGGTGGGGGTGAATCATTTGTACAGACACAAGTCCTCCTCATCATAGTGGTATGTCATTCATATCACTGGTATATCCCATTAAATCATAGTGGTATGACATATACAGTTGTGGTCAAAAGTTTACATACACTTGTAAAGAACATAATGTCATGGCTCTCTTGAGTTTCCAGTTATTTCTACAACTCTGATTTTTCTCTGATAGAGTGATTGGAACAGATACTTCTTTGTCACAAAAAACATTCATGAAGTTTGGTTCTTTCATGACTTTATTATGGGTTAACAGAAAAAGTGATCAAATCTGCTGGGTCAAAAATATACATACAGCAGTGCTAATATTTGGTTACATGTCCCTTGGCCATTTTCACTTCAATTAGGCGCTTTTGGTAGCCATCCACAAGCTTCTGGCAAGCTTCTCGTTGAATCTTTGACCACTCCTCTTGACAGAATTGGTGCAGTTCAGTTAAACTTGATGGCTTTCTGACATGGACTTGTTTCTTCAGCATTGTCCACATGTTCTGTACAAACAATTGTTTGCACTGTTGCTCTTGGGACCTGCAGCTGCTTTGAAATGGCTCCAAGTGACTTTCCTGACTTGTTCAAGTCAATGATTTGCTTTTTCAGATCCACACTGAGCTCCTTTGACTTTCCCATTGTAGCGTTTGTGGGCGTTTGTATCCAATGAGCCCTATTTAAATGGCCTCAGAGAAGTCACCAGCTGTAGTCACTCATAATCACTCACAAGAAGTTAAGAGGCCATGCTATGAAGCTCATTTCATTGACACAACTTTCTAAGTCACCAAAATTGCTAATTCATGTTGCTGTATGTATATTTTTGACCCAGCAGATTTTGTCACTTTTTCTGTTAACCCATAATAAAGTCATGAAAGAACCAAACTTCATGAATGTTTTTTGTGACAAAGAAGTATCTGTTCCAATCACTCTATCAGAGAAAAATCAGAGTTGTAGAAATAACTGGAAACTCAAGAGAGCCATGACATTATGTTCTTTACAAGTGTATGTAAACTTTTGACCACAACTGTATATATATATACACACATACATACATACATACATATATATATATATATATATATATAAATATATATATATATATATATATATATATATATATATATATATACATATATATATATATAAATATATATATATATATATATATATATATATATATACATATATATATATATATATATATATATATATATATATATA
>NW_027176572.1:2091680-2100504 GCF_023349555.1 Cebidichthys violaceus
TGCTATATTAACTTTGTAAATCTAAATGTAACATAAATACATAGATGTAAATGTACTGGATTTCTTTAAATCAAAATAATGGTAACTGATAGCAGCCAGGCCCATTGTCGTCAATACCCGATCCAGCTGTTTGAGTCAGTATCGGACCAATATCCGACATCAGTATCGGCAGTGTTTCCCATTAATTACCTAGGCCAGTGATTCGCTCTATTTTAGTCCGCCAAAGTTTCATAATCAACCAAAAATATTGTTACACTTCTTAGTGGATGGGCTGGCTAGCTCTTTCCATGCAGATTTCCTATGTACCTAGTAACTAATATTGTCAATAAATATAGTTAAGTTAAAAGTATAATATTTCCCTCAGAGATGTAGTGAAGTTTAAAGTTACATAAAACGTGAATACTCAAGTAAAGTAGGCTACAAATACCTGACAGCTACTGATGGAATCATTTTGTTGTATTTCTGTTTTGTTGGGGCTTTTTTATGTGTTTTAATGAAAACTGAGTGACAAAGGAGATGTGAGAAATGGCCAGAGTTGATAAAACTGCCAAGACTTAAAGAATTTAAGCCAGATACTCCCTCCGTTCCAGAGTAGTGACATGCTTATTGAAAGAGAGAAATCTGAGGCCAAGTTAGGCTGGAAGCAACGAGTTCAGTCTCTGATAGCCATGAGAGAAAAGGCAGAGCTCTTGGCTAAAGTAGGCAAAGGAGAGAAACTCTTCCATCGTCAATAATCTCAAGACCAGATGCAACTGAGACCATGACAAGGTCTAAACTAATTCCATCAATTAGGAATGCACCGATCTGCCTTTTCCCAATAACGATATTCTTATTAATACTTATTCTTGGGCATCGGCCGATGTCGACTACTGATCCGACACCAGTTTTTAATTAATAAGATGTATTCATAACTATGTGGAAGTGACAAGGATCATTCTTTTAAGTGTAAGAAACCATCAGGTCTGACTTAAACATTGCTTTATTAACTTTGTAAATCTAAATGTAACAAATAAATACATAGATGTAAATGTACTGGATTTCTTTAAATCCAAATAATGGTAATCGATACCAGCCAGGCCCATTGAATATATAAAGAGTCCACATTTTGTCCTGCAACCATTATCTTCCTGACTCCATTACCACCAATGTAAAAGTTTAAACCTGCGGCTCTATTAACCTAGCCAACCTGAACAGTGAAAATGTCAGTCATTTTATTTTGTATTATATCATTTAAATATTATTAATTTTACATTGTTCAATACAGGTTTTTTTAATCATAAATATCAGCTTCTTAAGTGTTTCATTTGTTTTTATTTGCTCTTTTGAAAACATATTTAATGTGAATAATGTCAATGGATTATTCTATTGTTATTGTTATTGTCCTGTAATAATAAGGTGGCTCTTACTGAATGATGGACTATTTACAAATTGTAAGAAAAAAAGAATTAAATCAGAAGAACAAATTCTAGTAAAATGAAGTTAAAGAAGACGGAACAATGAAAGAGTTGAAAGAAAGAACCTGAAAGCTTCAGAGACTAAAGACAAAATAAAGATCAACTCATAACAACATTCATACTTTTTGTACTCTTCACATAAAGGTTTTGTTATTGCTTCTATTGGACTCAGTTTACGTTGTTTTATCAACTATTCAGTTTAATTAATTGTAGATATGAAAACATGAATATTTTAATTTCTCCTCATACTGATGTGTATTGACTTATATTCTGTTGTCCTGTGGGGTAATATGATGGCGTCTACTGAAAAATGGAGAAATCATTAAATAATGAACAATAAATAAATGTTAGTAAGACTCAAGTGTTGTCTGTTGTCCTCTGATGTGTCAGAGTGTTCTTCTTTACCTTCTGCAGCGCTTTCTCTTCCAGGACCTTTCAGGTCACTTGTTGCCATGGTGATAATTGACTGAATCCAAAGCTTCACGTGTTAAACCTGCATTCTCTCTAGTGTCCATCAGGGGGCGACTCCCCTTGTTGTAATGAAGTTGCAACAGAGTTCTAATGCTGAACAATAACTCCTTAACAAGTCCTTTATAAATGAAATATTTATTAAACTAAACTACTAAACAGCAAATAAATGAATAAAGGATCAAATGAATAAATAATATGATGAAGAGTACTGTGAACAGCAATGAACAGTGAATAAATGAAAAGGATCATATGTGATCAGGTAGAATCAGTGACTCATATCATTCATTAATGTCTATCAATGAATTCATCGTTTGACGGTTACACATTTAATGTAGTTATATTAATTCAGATTTAAGGAAGATTCTACTTCAGGTCTAAAGCTTATTCATCTGTTTTATTAATGTTTCTATCTAAGATTATTTTATTGTGACTCACATCTGGAAGTGTAATTGTTTTCACCTGACGGTTCTGATGGGCAGTCAGGAGGTTAAGCTGTGTGATGTAGTGAATGTTCCTCTGCTGCATCTCTCATCTCTCATCTCTCATTTCTCATCTCTCATCTTTGCATCTCTCATCTTTGCATCTCTCATCTTTGCATCTCTCATCTTTGCATCTCTCATCTCTGCATCTCTCATCTCTGCATCTCTCATCTTTGCATCTCTCATCTTTGCATCTCTCATCTTTGCATCTCTCATCTTTGCATCTCTCATCTCTGCATCTCTCATCTTTGCATCTCTCATCTCTGCATCTTGCATCTTGTTGGATGATAGCAGTTCGTTTGGAATTGCATTCTTCCATCTCTCACTCTGGGGCAGTTGGCATGGCTTTCTCTGGTATCTTCTGTTTGTAGGGTTGTGGGGATCACCCTTCAGCTTCAAAGTCCAGAGTAGAGAGCACCTCCTCTGACTTCTTTATCTTCTTGAGGAAGGAGGTGCAGTTAAGTATTTCACTAAACCTTATTCTACAGAATTATTGATATAAATCCGTCATAGATTGGAGAGAGGGGGGTCAGAACTCTTCCTCTTCCTAAACATAAGTTAGATCTGTTAGTCAGTTTAGATTCATGTTGCATCAAGACTTTACAGCTTCAGTAGAGTTTCTATAATAACATATGAGAAGCTTTAAACTACAGTTTATTGTTGAATATTAAACCTTTGTGACACGTGTGTTTCAGATGTTTATAATGACATCATTAAGAATAACTCCATAGAAACTCCATCAGGACTACACTGAGACTGGTTCATAAAGAGGATCAAGACTACACTGAGACTGGTTCATGTAGAGGATCAGGACTACACTGAGACTGGTTCATAAAGAGGATCAAGACTACACTGAGACTGGTTCATATATAGAGGATCAGGACTACACTGAGACTGGTTCATGTAGAGGATCAGGACTACACTGAGACCGGTTCATATAGAGGATCAGGACTACACTGAGACTGGTTCATATAGAGGATCAGGACTACACTGAGACTGGTTCATATAGAGGATCAAGACTACACTGAGACTGGTTCATGTAGAGGATCAGGACTACACTGAGACTGGTTCATGTAGAGGATCAGGACTACACTGAGACTGGTTCATGTAGAGGATCAGGACTACACTGAGACTGGTTCATGTAGAGGATCAGGACTACACTGAGACCGGTTCATATAGAGGATCAGGACTACACTGAGACTGGTTCATATAGAGGATCAGGTCTACACTGAGACTGGTTCATATAGAGGATCAGGACTACACTGAGACTGGTTCATATAGAGGATCAGGACTACAGTGAGACTGGTTCAGGACCAGATAAAAGTTCGAACCATCCTGGGGGTCAGAGAGTGAGAAAGAGAGAGACAGAGACAGAGACAGAGACAGAGACAGAGAGACAGACAGAGAGACAGAGAGAGAGACAGACAGAGACAGAGAGACAGAGAGAGAGAGACAGACAGAGACAGAGAGACAGAGAGACAGAGAGAGAGAGAGAGAGAGAGAGGCAGAGAGACAGAGAGAGAGAGAGACAGAGAGAGAGACAGAGAGAGAGACAGAGAGACAGAGAGAGAGACAGAGAGACAGAGAGAGAGACTTGGTGTGATTCTGGACGATAAAAGCTTTGTTGTTGAAGCTCCAACATGCAGATTCACTGCAGTGACGGCGGGGTCAGCTGACAGAGGGAGCGCTTGTTTAACAACACACACTCCATCCCAACGGGGTCCTCTGTAACTGTAGAGCCAACACACACACACACACACACACACACACACACACACTGTGGAGCAGTTTATGTCAAGACACACTGTTGTACCATTGTGGTTCAGATGAGACAAGACTTTGTCCACTGTGTGTGTGTGTGTGTGTGTGTGTGTGTGTGTGTGTGTGTGTGTGTGTGTGTGTGGTGATTTAACACCACATGAATCCAATCTGCAACCGCAGACTCAACTGAGTTCTGGTTGGCTGACAGGTGTCCACTGAGAGTTGTGAAGTGGGAGGAGTTAGCTCAGGAGAAAGCTCACAAACAAACATGTTGTATCTTGTTTTCTGAACAGCTGACTCCATAGTGTTTTAGAAACACCGTGGTAGTGATGCTGTAAGAACGACCTGTCAATCAGCTTGTAGCCCCGCCCCTAAATCATCCCCTGCTTTATGGTCTGTTTGACTCTAAATGGAGCATAATGTACTAAATGAACATCATGCTGTATTGAAGAAGACTGTAAACTAGAGATTGAGACCATAAACTCATGTTTACAATGTTTACTGAGGGAATAAATCAAGAGAGAAGTAGAGTCATTTTAGACTAGACTTCTATACAACCAGAGGAGTCGCCCCCTGGTGGACATTAGAGAGAATGCAGCTTTAACTGGTGACGAACCGGAGAACTTTAAAGAACCGGAGGTTGTTTATCCGACTTCGATTAGCAACTTGAGGGACGATGTCTACGACCACATTGTTTCACAAGCAGCTCCTTTACAAGCTGATAAAAAGCGAAATCTTTGCCGATATCCCCGTCTTGGACGCACAAAGACTTTTTCCGCTTGTGATTTGATAGTTCTGCTTGTTTGAGGACGGCGTGTTGGTGTTTAAAACACCTTTAAGTTCTGCCGGGTTCATTTACACCTCGACGTAAAACACCACCTTTCAGGGTCTGCAGCTCAGAATGAGGCTGCGTGTCAAACATGTGCAGCAGCAGGATTTATTCCGTCCATCTGCATCGTAACCTGCAGAGAGAGTGTGTGTGTGTGTGTGTGTGTGTGTGTGTGTGTGTGTGTGTGTGTGTGAGAGAACTGGGCCTTAACGCTGCCGTCTGACACTGTAATGTGATTACTGCACATGTCCGTTTTCATCCCGATCTGGACAACATGCTCATAATTAATCTTGGCATAAATCTGGACTTTGGCAGCAGGAGCTTGTGACACATGTTGCAACACACACACACACACACACACACACACACACACACACACACACACACAGCTCGTCGTCAGCATTAATGCAGCCGGTCTGACTTTACGTCACACAGCATCATTTACTGAAAACATGGAAAACTTGTTTGCACTAAAAATGAAATCATAAATAAAATAAAACACAGAAGTAAAAATACTTTATAATACAAAGTGAATTTGAAGCAGAAAGACTTTGTGATTTAATGTGAAGCAGAGTGAATAAGCCGCCTGTAGGACGCGTGATGCAAACATCCCGAACATCATAATCCACTAAATATGACTTTTGTCCTTGATTATGTTATTGTTGTGCAGCTGGACTGGGATTATCACAGTTCTGCATTTCTTCGTGGGGTTTGGTTCTGATACGTTGCTTTTTTAATTCTATACTTTTTTCCTTTTTCTATAATTCCAGAGACTCTTGAGTTGTAATATATTTTACATGATGATGTGATTATTTATGTGTTTATACTTCAGATTTATTTATGTTTTTGTAAAATTTTCACAGGAGCCTCTGCAGTGAAACGCCTCCTTGTTAGTCACCACAAAGTCGTATGCTAAGCTAAGCTAAGCTAAGCTAAGCTAACCAGCTGCTGGCTGTAGCTGCATATTTAAGTGCTAATTCTCACAGCTTCTTAGAGGAATGGAGGAGGAGGAGGATGAAGAAGAAGAAGAAGAAGAAGAAGAAGGAGGAGAAAGGAGGAGGAGGAAGAAGAGGAGGAACTAATGATCATAAGGGTCAAACAACAGGTCCAGAACAAGACGAGGTACAAACATAAAGGTCAGTAAGAGAATAAACATAAATTCATGGAGTAATAAATGTTTCCTGCTCTTCATAAAATCGTCTCTAATCGACCGGAGAACCTTTTGATGATCCGTCAGCAGAACGTCACATGGTGGAACACGTGGAACATGTGGAACATCAGGAGGCGAGTGCTGGCGTGAGAGCAGACCTCTCCTCCTCTTCTTCAACGCGACCAGAGCCGACACTCATTCATTAAACATGGACGGCTAAAAATAAAGGGCCTCCTCCTTTTCACCGGAGCTGCTCTCTTTAATCTGGGCCAGTGTTTGCATCATCGGCACATGAGAGAGAGATGAGAGACAAGGAGGACAAAGAGGAGGAGGAGGAGGAGGAGGAGGACGAGGAGGACGAGGACGAGGAGGAGGGTGTTTCATCAGGACCAAAAGGATGGATTCATGCTGCTGGAGAGGAGAGGTCAGGAGAGGTCTGATCTCTGACCTTTCTGCTGGGGTGTCTCCAAGGAACTGAAGTCTATGGAGGAGGAGGGGGAGGAGGAGGAGGAAGAGGGTGAGGAGGAGGAGGAAGAGGGTGAGGAGGAAGAGGGGAAGGAGGTGGAGGAGGAAGAGGGTGAGGAGGAGGAGGAAGAGGGTGAGGAGGAAGAGGGAAAGGAGGTGGAGGAGGAGGAGGGTGAGGAGGAGGAGGAAGAGGGGGAGGAGGTGGAGGAGGAAGAGGTGGAGGAGGAAGAGGAGGAGGAGGTGGAGGAGGAAGAGGGGGAGGAGGAGGAGGAAGAGGGTGAGGAGGAGGAGGAAGAGGGTGAAGAGGAAGAGGGGAGGAGGTGGAGGAGGAAGAGGGAGAAGGAGGAGGAAGAGGTGGAGGAGGAAGAGGGGGAGAAGGAAGAAGGTGAGGAGGAAGAGGGGTAGGAGGAGAAAAAGGTGGAGGAGGAAGAGGGGGAGGAAGAGGAGGAGGAGGAGGAGGAAGAGGTGGAGGAGGAGGAAGAGGTGGAGGAGGAAGAGGGTGAAGAGGAAGAGGGTGAGGAAGAGAAAAAGGTGGAGGAGGAAGAGGGGGAGGAAGAGGTGGAGGAGGGAGAGGAGGAAGAGGGGGAGGAGAAAGAGGTGGAGGAGGAACAGGTGGAGGAAGAGGGTGAAGAGGAAGAGGAGGAGGAGGAGGAAGAGGGTGAGGAGGAGAAAAAGGTGGAGGAGGAAGAGGGGGAGGAAGAGGTGGAGGAGGAGAAAAAGGTGGAGGAGGAAGAGGGGGAGGAAGAGGTGGAGGAGGAGGACGAGGTGGAGGAGGAAGAGGTGGAGGAGGGGGGGAGGAGGAAGAGGTGGAGGAAGAAGAGGGTGAAGAGAAAGAGGGGGAGGAGAAAGAGGTGGAGGAGGAAGAGGGGGAGGAGGAAGAGGAAGAGATGGAGGAGGCAGAGGGAAAGGAGGAAGAGGGGGAGGAGGAAGGGGAGGAGGAAGAGATGGAGGAGGAAGAGGGGCGGAAGAAGAGGGGGGGAGGAGGAAGAGGGGGAGGAGGAGGTGGAGGAGGAGGAGGGGGAGGAGGAAGAGGGGGAGGAGGAGGTGGAGGGATAGGAGGAAGAGGGGGAGGAGGAAGAGGGGGGGAGAAGGAGGAGAGGTGGAGGAGGAAGAGGGGGAGGAGGAGGAGGAATAGGTGGAGGAGGAAGAGGGGGAGGAAGAGGGGGAGGAGGAGGTGGCGGGATAGGAGGAAGAGGGGGAGGAGGAGGTGGAGGGATAGGAGGAAGAGGGGGAGGAGGAAGGGGGAGGAGGAAGAGATGGAGGAGGAAGAGGGGGAGGAAGAGGGGGGAGAAGGAGGAAGAGGGGGAGGTGGAGGAGGAGGAAGAGGGTGAGGAGGAAGAGGGGGAGGAGGTGGAGGAGGAGGAGAAAGAGGTGGAGGAGGAAGAGGTGGAGGAGGAAGGAAGAGGTGGAGGAGGAAGAGGAGGTGGAGGAGGAAGAAGGGGAGGAGGAAGAAGGGGAGGAGGAGGAGGAAGAGGTGGAGGAAGAGGTGGAGGAGGAAGAGGGGGAGAGGAGCGCAGGAGGGAGTAGCAGGACGGAGACGGAGGCGGAAGGAGAAGAGGATTATATTACGATTAAGATTAAAAATGTCAACTTTATCTGTTTTTAAGATGATTTTATTTGATCTCGCGACGTTTTTCACAAAAAAGAGAGAAAATCAACTATATAATATTAAATATAATAACATATAACACATAAATACAATATTAAATATAATAACATATAACACATAAATATAATATTAAATATAATAACATATAACACATAAATATAATATTAAATATAATAACATAACACATAAATATAATATTAAATATAATAACATATAACACATAAATATAATATTAAATATAATAACATATAACACATAAATATAATAATACATCTAATAATAAATAACAAATAAATAATAATACATCTAATAATAAATAACAAATAAATAGTTTAAAATACAATAAATAATAGAACTGAAGAGTTAAATAAATAATCTGAATTCCTCCATCATTTCCTCTTCTCTTCCCCTACACCTCCTTCCTCTTCCTCTTCTTCATCCTATACCTTCCCTCGTCCTCTTCGTCCAGCTCTTCCTCCTCTTCGTCCAGCTCTTCCTCCTCCTCCTTTAATCAGATTTAACCCATCTTCTTTTCTTCTTCATCTTTTCACCTCCTCTTCCTCTTCCTCCCTTCTTTATCTAAACTATTTGTTTACAGAAAGTTTT
>NW_027176572.1:2100604-2123104 GCF_023349555.1 Cebidichthys violaceus
TTCCTCCTCCTCCTCCTCCTCCTCCTGTAGGTGAGCTGCGTGATTGGGCGGCAGGTTGGAGGAGGTAGTCTTTTGGGAGTCACGTGGTTCACGTTCGCAGCTCCGTGCGACGCCATTTTGGAGGAAAGTTTGGAATTTGTGAGACCTGAGGAGGAGGTGGAGGAAGAGGAGGAGGAGGAAGGAGGAATAAAAGAGGAAGTAGAAGGAAAAAGAGAGGAGGGATTTACACTTGAGAGAAGTTTGACACGAATGCAGAGGGAACGTAACACACACACACACACACACACACACACACACACACACACACACAGATAAAGTGTGCGTGGCAGTGCGGGATAACCGTGTCCGGGTTTGAGTGTGCGTGTTTAAGACCAGGCGGTGGCGGGACTTTGAACTTTCTGTTTTTTTAATTCCTGGACTGATCATCAGAAGCGGAGCCGACCCCCCCCCCCCCTCTCTACTCTACCCACCAACCAGCAGCAGCGGGCAGCTCGTGCACGCGCTCCCTGCTCTGTTAAAAGCGGTGTTTTCTACGTGGAGTCTGGCGCGCCGCGGGTCACAGTTGGAGAAAACTAGATTGTTCCACTTGTTTGTGTCGCTCAGCGGTCAGTCTGCGCGGTGCACGCCGGGACAGGGAGGCTCTCTGGCGGTGGGAGTACAGCACGAAGGTGTCGGTAACGCACCGGAGCTTTTATTTTACTTTATTTTTTTTCTGGATCCAGCTTCCGTGGTATTACTTTTTAACCGGGACTGTGGTTGTACTGCCCCCCTCCCTCTACCGGTGGGGTTGGTGGTCCGGACGGGTCGGGCTCTCCTCTGACAGTTAGTTTGTGAACTTGGTGTCGTCGTGCAGGATTATCTACATCTCCTCCTGCAGACTTGGAGCGGTGACAGCGGGGCTTTAACCGGCGGAGTAATCAATAAAACAACCACAGTGTGTATGTGGCTAACGAAGAACTAGCTCCGAACCGAGCCGAGCCAGGCGCCCCCCCCCACCATGCCAGTCAGGAAGAAAGGTAAGTTATTATTAAACTAGCACAAGCTAGCATGGCGGCTAACTCCGCTAAATCTGCCTCAAAACTGTAGAAAAACACGCAAGAAGAAACACAACTCGAGATAAACCCCGCAGCACCACTTCGGCTTGTTTCGGCCTAAACTGATCCGAACCGTGCCGTGCCGTGCCGGTTTGGGTAAAGTGAGTTAAAGTAGCTGGCTAGCCGCCGGTTAGCCGCTGTTATGCTAACCAAGTTAGACATGGAGCCCAACTATAAATAAACTATAATATTAATACATCATATTAACCACAGGCACCACAGCGTTCTTCACAAAGGGTAACTAAAAAAAAAAAAAAAAAAAATATATATAAATATATATATAAATATATATATATATATATATATATATATATATATATATTTGAGGTTTTCTGTTGATGGACTTATTGAGTTGTAAGAACCACCTCGTCTGAAACAGACTCCTCCTCTTTTACAGACACAAGTTAACCCTCTTAAATGAATCATCAGCGGATGTTTTGACCCCAAGTCACCTGGAGAGACGCAGCGGTTCTGTTTCAGCTTCGTTCAGACTCTCCTTAAAGTGTTGAACCGTTAACATCAGGTCTTTACAAGTCCTTCAGGAGACCCTTTCCATCATTCCACCTGACGTCTACAGTCCTAGATTTCTTCTGCAGAATTAAACGCTTCGACGCCTTAAAAACCCAAATCTGACCCGATGCTTCACTTGGTTCTGAACCTGAAACTCTGACCTTTTTAATGAGAGCGGATCAACAGAATATTAAGAGAAATAAACTATCTTGATGAACGACTAATTGCTTTTACTCATTTTTCTGAAGCGGTTCAACTGAACGTTTATAATGTGATGGACGGTTTAATGATCGTCATGGAGATTTATTCATAATGACAGTAACGGCTCTCCTTTAAAAGTCTGAAAGTGTCTTTTTAAACAGACGTCAGGCCTTTAAGGCATTGAATTGTCTTTATTTCTTTCTAATTCCAACATGAAGCATTTGCTCTGATCTCCTTTAGTCTGGATCTGGTTCTTCAGCTGCAGAATCAGAAGTGTTGGCGCTCTATGAAGCTGATGAACTGACCTTTATTATGCTGTCTTTAAACTAAACTCCGTCTATAGTGGCTTAACAAAGCTTCCTCTGCTGCTCCTCCACTTCCTGTCCTCCAGATGCTCAGCGAGCCCTCCGGCTGCTGGAGGAGTACCGGACCAAGCTGCACCACGCCGAGGACCGGCAGCTCCGCCACTCCATCCAGAGGGTCATCGACATCTTCCAGAGCAACCTCTTCCAGGCCCTCATAGGTACGACCGGCCGCCTCCTGAAACACAGGTCCTGGGACTCCGACTCGTCATGACGCTCTCAAGCTACGCAAAGTCCTGGAAAAAAGGCCCAATGTAGTCCAACAATACATGCTCTAGGTCCTGAATTAAGCTGCCACTTGTCACAAGGCCACTAAATTCATTTCAGAGACAAACTCTGAACTTAATGACACTCCTCCTTATGTTTCAATGCCGACGTTTAAATGCACCAAATATTCAGTTTGTTGCTCTTTTTTATTCCTAATAATCTGCCGGCTAACGAAAGCTAATATTCTAATATGGACGTCATCTGTAGTCCAGCTCTACTGACTGCTGGTTTGAGTTCAGCACACAGCTGCTGGTAAACAGGAGAGAGTTAGCATTAGCTGCTAATATAGCTACTGCTACAGCATTAGAGGTGTGTGTGTGTGTGTGTGTGTGTGTGTGTGTGTGTGTGTGTGTGTGTGTGTGTGTGTGTGTGTGTGTGTGTGTGTGTGTGTGTGTGTGTGTCACACCAGGCTGTGATTATCACAGCAGCTCGTTTTTATTACAGTGAAGTCAACGGTGTCGCTGTGAGAACATCATCACACATGAAGACAGTTGAGCTCATTGGATGCACAAGAGTTCTCCAGTCAAACCCAGTTTATACAACTCAAGACTGTTCAGGGACCCCAGTAAGCAGAGAGATATCCAAACGGAGAAAATAACACATTGAAGCTTTGTTTGTACTCACTTTGCACCGAAGCGTGAGCCTCCGCAGATCAACCGCCAACGTTTACGCTTAAATATCCGAGAGCTAGAGCACACATACGATCGTGTGTGTGTGTGTGTGTGTGTGTGTGTGTGTGTGTGTGTGTGTGTGTGTGTGTGTGTGTGTGTGTGTGTGTGTGTGTGTGTGTGTGTGTGTGTGTGTGTGTGTGTGTGTGTGTGTGTGTTCAGTAATTCTCAAACCTCAATTTTTGTTTGGCACCAACCATCGAAATATATATTTTCAAAAGTACTGCAAAGTTTCAAGGGGTGTTAATCACCAGAGGCCCCACGATACAATCGACGCTTAAGTCACGACGCGATACAATCGACACTTAAGTCACGACGCGATACAATCGACACTTAAGTCACGACGCGATACAATCGACACTTAAGTCACGACGCGATACAATCGACACTTAAGTCACGACGCGATACAATCGACACTTAAGTCACGACGCGATACAATCGACACTTAAGTCACGACGCGATACAATCGACACTTAAGTCACGACGCGATACAATCGACACTTAAGTCACGACGCGATACAATCGACACTTAAGTCACGACGCGATACAATCGACACTTAAGTCACGACGCGATACAATCGACACTTAAGTCACGACGCGATATAATCGACACTTAAGTCACGACGCGATATAATCGACACTTAAGTCACGACGCGATATAATCGACGCTTAAGTCACGACACGATATAATCAACACTTAAGTCTGGAGATTATAAGATTGGGTCTCATCAGTCATGACGTCAGAAACAAACTGGTTATCGACTACCAGGTTAATTCAACATGGATCACAGATTACAGCCGTCGCTGACCTTGTTGTCTTTACCAGCAGCTGTTCGGTTAAATTCTGCGTTTTATAATTCTACTACTGCCGACATGCGGAGGAAGCAGCTGTTATTGGAGAGATCAGCGAGCGGACGTCTGAAGTCACGGACGCACACAAAACTTATTGATGCTTATTTAGTTCTGCACAACTATCGTGACGTCCACACAGAAACTGTAAAGGAACAAAAGCATAAAGGCTCTCCAGAGACTTCAGCCTCCAGCAGAGCTGCGAGTTAGTTGACGTGTGTTGATCACATTTATTGATTCATAATCTAGTAAACTTTGATTATAAGTGTTTATATTTGAAGTACATTTAATGTGAGAGACCTGCAGCCTCGTAACTAGGTTTGAAAAAAATACAACTTTTTGAGTTTATAGATGATCTAAAGTATCAAGCACAACCTTTTACCAATATACAAGTACAATAATACTCGCTAGTATTTTCTGTAACTAAGAAACCAATCTACTTCCTGTTTACGCCGGCGTGTTGGCGTGGACGCAGATCATTTCTAAAACGGTGCTTAATCGTCCGTGTGCTCGGAGAGCGTTTTTTGTATTGAAACAAAAAGGTGTTGGTGTGGATGTAGTCCATGTCCAGTTCTCACAGGTGTTACTGTCCTCCTGCTGGTTGCTGATTGGTTCCAGGTTGTCTTTTTAATTAAGAGGTGTCTTTGCCAAGAAGATACGAGGTTCTTTACAACTACTGGGGTCGTCACTTCTTCTGTGGTAAACAAAACGAGCTGAAATAAACTCGTAGAGAAGAAGTAGTTGATGCAGTTTTGAGACTCTGCAGGGAAACCTTGTTGTGTTGTTTAACTTGTAGAGAAAGTCAATGACAGACGATGGCTTGACTTCACACAGCGAGTTGTGTTTTCACACGCTTCTTGGAGGATGAGTCATCATGTTTGTAGTTTGAAGCGTCTTTCTCAAAGCATTCATTAAACCGTGTGAGCGGTCTGAACGAGTCACTGCGTCGGCCCCGGTATTGGTGTTCAGTGTCGTTTGTGTGGCGCAAATATGTTTTTTTAATCCTTTTGATTATGAAGTGATGATCCTCCAAATTTGGTGCAACGCCAAGCCCCCCTCCGCCTTATAAACCAGTTATTTAACTTGTGTGAATGAAAAACGTGTCCGTTAATCTTCTGTTGTGAGTCAGAAGTCGCCCTGCAGGTTTCCAACAGTCGGAGTCGTTGTGCGTCGTGTTGCTGCAAGCAATCCAAACCAAGAGGAGGATGCTCTGTGCAACACGACAGGACTCTGCATTCACTGTGGTGCTATCGCTCATCATTAGGGGCAGCGAATGCAAAAGAAACTCGTGTCGCACATGAAATATTTACGGGGCTGAATGTACCAGAACAAGCGTCTGATGTGAGCCTTTAAGTTGGCGTCTTATACATTCACCTCACAGGAGACCCACCCTGTCTTTACCCTCGCTGGCTGCCAGGGAGACACGTGCGTCCCACGTCACCGACGCGTGGAGACATCGATGGTGAACGTAGAAGTGTTGTGAACGAACAAAATGTGATTTAGCTTCGTGAAAATGAGTTGGCGAGGGCGTTCGCTAGCGTTGGCTGCTAAGTCTGGTCTCGGTGTGTTGCTGAGACACAGAAAGGTTTGAACACATTTTCTCCTGAATGATATTTCAGTGTCGGGACGTTCAGAGGACATGTGGCTTGTTGGAAATATTTAAGTTGGTGACTATGGACTATGAATCGTCATAATCTCTGTTCACTTCTTCCATTGGCGTCGATGGACTCTGGACCGTCTAGTCGCAGCAGTGAAGCCATGTGACACAGAAGCAGGAAGCTGAAGCTTTGTTTGTACTCGTAGCTTGAGTCTCTACTGATGGAGCGAGGTGTTGATGCTAAACCTGCTGCTCGTTGCATTTTTCCATCTCTGACATCACCAGAGGACGAACAAACAAAATTAACTGTTAAGAATGAATGCAGAGGAGGATTCTTAATGATCTGTAAACTCATATCTCATATTCATAAACTACTTTACTACCTTCATACAAACCCTGTAAAGAAACGAGTCGAGTATTAAATCTGTTATAAAGAAACAAAGGTTGAATATCCTGTAAACAATTTGATTTGGCTGAAAAATATTTGTTCAAATGTAGGTTTTGAAGACGTATCCTCATACAACGGTTCGTATAATATCTTATGAGAAGTTACTTTTAGTGAGTTTCCTACAAAAGTCCAGCAACACGTTTACATTTCTGTTACATGCAAATGAAATGTCTTTTCAAAATGTTCTACTGAGTTAGGTTGAGGCAACTAAAGTACGTAGTTAGGTTGAGGCAACAAAAGTACGTAGTTAGGTTGAGGCAACTAAAGTACGTAGTTAGGTTGAGGCAACAAAAGTACGTAGTTAGGTTGAGGCAACTAAAGTACGTAGTTAGGTTGAGGCAACAAAAGTACGTAGTTAGGTTGAGGCAACAAAAGTACGTAGTTAGGTTGAGGCAACTAAAGTACGTAGTTAGGTTGAGGCAACAAAAGTACGTAGTTAGGTTGAGGCAACTAAAGTACGTAGTTAGGTTGAGGCAACTAAAGTACGTAGTTAGGTTGAGGCAACTAAAGTACGTAGTTAGGTTGAGGCAACTAAAGTACGTAGTTAGGTTGAGGCAACTAAAGTACGTAGTTGGGGTTAGTAAAAGATCGTCATTTGGATTAAGGGTTAAGAGAAGCGGGGTTAATTGCCGTTACTTAAGTTACTTGACAGAAGCATCCACGTTGACGTCTGGTTTCACGTTGCTCAGCGTGTGCTTCAGTGCTCTTCGTACTTCCTCTTCATGAATTTGTGGATGACATACGATATCATCTCGTGTGATATCTACGAATGACGGACGTCATGTTTTTCGTAGCTTTAGCTACGTTGTGATATAATCACAACATGCCACGATATTTGTAATATCAGTTCCTTCAGTTCTCTGTTCATCCTACAAACATCCAGTTCAGGGTCCTCCTCCTCCTCCTCAGCATCTTCATCACTAATAGATGAGTGCAGATCGTCAGTGTGAACTCAGTGGCCTTCTTCTCTGCTCGTCCTTCGTCATTCCTTCAGCAGTCGACTCTCTGGTGGTGGTTGTTGGCCGATCGACAGCGGAAAGGAATAAAAACACTCGAGCTGAAGATGAAGAAGGTGTCAACGCTCTGGCTTTTCACAGCCAACGCCGATCAATTAATCCCTACAGTGAGTCTGCTCAGGACACAGTTATTGTGAGGAAGCGGAGTAGAGAGTTGAACCGTTTGATTTTGTTGAGTCATCATGGTATCATTTCTGTGTTTTGTTTGGTCATATTTGTGTATAAATGATGATCTGAGTGAGCGTAGTCAAAGTCGATGTCTTCCCCCCCATGAGTGATTTAAGTGTGTTTTCAACGTGAAACGTTTGTGAGGACACATCGTGCTGTTACGTTTGACCTCCACTATAAATGTACAGTTGTAGTGTTGTGACAGATATTGTTGGATTAGTTATTCATGTTTTCAGGTGGTGACAAAAACAGCTTCTTTTTGTTAATAGACAGGCGGCGACTTCCGGTTTTGACGTTTGAATCCAGAGCTTCATGTGTTAAAGCTGCATTCTCTCTAGTGTCCACCAGGGGGCGACTCCTCTGGTTGTATAGAAGTCTAGTCTAAAATGACTTACTTCTCTCTTGATTTATTCCCTCAGGCTTCAAAACGTCCTCAAACCAACGAGAGACGTCACCACGACTACGTCCACTTCTTATAAACAGTCTACAGTAACAGGCTAAAATATTAACAATGTTAATAAAGTTATCTTTCATAATAATACAATTCAAACAGGATCAAACATTGCTCCAGGTCCCCATGGTGGTACAACAGGAAGGGGCGGGACTTGTTGACAGTGTTTCGTTTACTTATTTATTTTTGTTTCCCTCTGTCACGGACAGTAAAGAGACGACAAATATCTCAACCCCGAAAACACGATTACCATAATTTAGTGAGAATACTTTCCAGTGTTGATGCTCTTCACACATTAAGGAACAAATGTCATGTTTAGTTTACCGTTGACATGAAATGAATTAATGTTAAATCATCACAATATGATTGTGAAGGACGCTAGTGAGTCATAACTCGCTGCTGCTTCGTCGTGGGCTTTGACTCCTAATGTTGGATCATAATTAATGTGGCATGTCTCAGTGATCTGATGGAAAACGCAGTTTACAATCTGCCAAAAACCCCCCAAAAAAGAGATGTCTGCAGCCGGCCGAGTCCGGTGTAATCCCTCTGTGGACACGACGATTACCCCGAGTCCATAATCCCCCCCACCACCACGGCTGATTTAAAGAGAGAGACAGGCTGGCCTGATTCCTCTCAGAGAAATAGATTTAAAGGGTTGAAGGTCGGAGAATAGTTTATAAAACGGGGGGAGAAATTCCTCCTCACAAGTTCCCCAAAAACCAAAGTCCACGTCTTCAAAATGTCTCGTTTTGTCCGACCAACGGTCCAAAACCTCGAGAGAAAAACACCTACAAAACCTGCAACCAAAGACTGTGTAGAGTTCAACTGTTTACTGGATTGTCATGAAGTTCAACACAGACCTTCATGTTCCCCAGAGGATGACTCAGAGTGACTACGGTGATCCTCGGACATGAGCACCACCAACAGGTCAAAGTTTCACTTTTAGAGGGGCGTGTTCGTCACCAGTCCATCCAAGAGACCTAGAGACCTAGAACTAGGAACTTTTACCTGGTCCTGAACCAGTCTCAGTGTGGTCCTGAACCAGTCTCAGTGTAGTCCTGATCCTCTATATGAACCAGTCCCAGATCCTACAGCAGAAACCGGTCCACCGTGGGCAGACCCAGATCCTCCAGCAGAGAGCGGTCCACCGTGGACAGAACCAACACCGACACCTCTCTGCTGGAGACCCAGGACGTTTTGCTGGAGGGAAGGGAGGCATGGGAGAACCAGAACCAGGACTGAGAGGGTTCAGACTGTCAGACCCTGCTGCAGTAGAATGAGAGGTTTTCTAAAGGGAGTCTGGTGGTCAGAGACACTACCACTCTAGTCCACAGGGACCACCAGAACCAACACATGAAGGTTCCTCGTAGTGACTTTAAGTAAAGGATCTGAATACTTCTTCCACTGCTGTATACACGTGTTGCGTTTTAAAATACTTTGACCCCCTGCTCTCACTCTGGGCGTGGTGAGTTCAAGGTCTGCGTGTTATCCTGGACGTTGTTTATGTTGCCTGTTCTGATAGCAGCGGTCTGTTTTAGAGACGCCAGCTGTCGGTCCACTGACTTTAATGTGAGTCAATTACTGAAGTCAACTAAAGACTGGATCATCATGATGTTCTGGTACATGTACTCAAGTACTGTACCACTATTTTGAGGTACTTGTACATTTTTATTATACTTTAAACCTCTCGTCTACGACATCTACCAGGGAAATATTGTGCTTTTAATATTTATTTGACAATATGAGTTAATAGTTCTTCTACTTATTATTCTTCTTTTTTTTCTATTTCTTTTTCTTTTTTTCTTCTCTACTTCTTCTTCTTCTTCTTCTTCTTCTTCTTCTTCTTCTTCTTCTTCTTCTTCTTCTTCTACTTCTACTTCTTCTTTTTCTTCTACTTCTTCTTTTTCTTCTACTTTTTCTTCTTCTTCTTCTTCTTCTTCTTCTTCTTCGGTAGTTTTCAGAGCTGCGTGAATCGTAGTCTTTAACGTCGGCTTCTGACCAATCGTGAAGATCTCCTCGTGTTATTAAATCAGGTGAAGACTGAACTCCATTCAAATTCATCCCACTACGCACACCGCCAAAATAAAATACTCACTCATACTGACCAATGAGACAAATCAGCGTGACCTCAGGCACCAGCTGTACAATGAAGAATGAAGCGTCTCTGTGCTCTAACAACAACGCGGCGTGGTCATGTGATCGGCCCAGTGTTCACTGTATTCACTATGTTCAGTGTTCACTGTGTTCAGTATTCACTATGTTCAGTGTTCACCGTATTCACTATGTTCAGTGTTCACTGTGTTCACTGTGTTCAGTATTCACTATGTTCAGTGTTCACAGTGTTCACTGTGTTCAGTATTCACTATGTTCAGTGTTCACTGTATTCACTATGTTCACCGTGTTCATCGTTCACTGTGTTCAGTGTTCACCGTTCCGTGTTCACCGTGTTCATCGTTCACTGTGTTCAGTGTTCACTATGTTCAGTGTTCACCGTATTCACTATGTTCAGTGTTCACTGTGTTCAGTATTCACTATGTTCAGTGTTCACCGTATTCACTATGTTCAGTGTTCACTGTGTTCACTGTGTTCAGTATTCACTATGTTCAGTGTTCAGTGTTCACTGTGTTCAGTATTCACTATGTTCAGTGTTCAGTGTTCACTGTGTTCAGTATTCACTATGTTCAGTGTTCACTGTATTCACTGTATTCACCGTGTTCACCGTGTTCACCGTGTTCACTGTGTTCACTGTGTTCAGTGTTCACCGTTCCGTGTTCATCGTTCACTGTGTTCAGTGTTCACCGTTCCGTGTTCACCGTGTTCACTGTGTTCACCGTGTTCAGTGTTCACTGTGTTCACCGTGTTCAGTGTTCACCGTGTTCACCGTGTTCAGTGTTCACCGTGTTCACTGTGTTCACCGTTATTCTGGGGACAGTGACGGTCAAAAGGAACTCATGAATTCATCACTGAAGACTTACAATCACTAATCCTGGAGGAAAGGTTGAGGGTTATGGGAGCCTCATAAAGTACAAGTATAGAAGACACGAAGCTGTACGTTTTAAGACACCAACTAACAAATGTTTAAATCGCTGAAAGTGACATTAAACGCCTCTATTTTCACCCGGTTTATGTCAAAAAAAACGCCGCTTTTTACGACGTTTAAACATCATTTTCCGTCGTGGTCGTGAGCCCCTCCTCCTGTTCTGTATCACCAGTAAGCCCAAAGTTTCTGTAACCAATTGGTGAACAGTAAAGCAAGACCAAAGCGATGCATCGATGGAAAGTGTTTGTTTTAAACCTCGTTAAAAGCAGCGTTTTAAAGGCGTTTTTAACCATAAATCAGGTGAAACGAGGCGTTTAATGGCAGTTTTGGCTCTCCATAGCCCCCCCCTCCCCCTTCTTATGGGTCAGCCTCTGCTGCTGTCAAAACATAAACCTCTAACTTCGGAAACAGCTCGCTGGTTTCACTGTAAAACCATCTCTTAACAGTCCCCCACAATCCACAGAGGTCCTTTTTATTGGACATCAATACGGTGCTGTGGTAAAGGTCCAGAACGTGAACTCTGACGGGGAACCACCCCGTACTGGCTTCTAGTAAACGTGTTCAGATATATGTGTTCAGATATATATATATATATATATATATATATATATATATATATATATATATATATATATATATATATATATATATATATATATATATATATATATATATATATATATATATATATATATATATATATAAATTATTTTTTTTATTTTGTGTGTGTGATTATGAAGAAGAGGAGAAACAAGGAGACGTGATATTTTTAGGTCTCAACATTTGAATCTATTTTCAGTCATCAAAGGATGTAAAAACATTTGATGACATCAGTGAAGAATCTGTCCTGTGATGCTTTACTCAGCAGAGTTATCTGTTAGTGCTGAAATCTGAATCACATTATTAGTATAAATATGTAAACATGATGCTTCTCATGGAGACGGTAGTTTTATTTTAAGCTGCACAGGAAGAGATTACAGAGTGAGAGGTTCTGCAGCAGCTCCACGTGGCACTGAGACATGTTGGGCTCTTATTGTGAAAGTCCAAATATAGTCTTACACACACACACACACACACACACACACACACACACACACACACACACACACACACACACACACAGAGAGATCACTTTCTTCTAAAATATAAACCAGTTCTTTTAAAGAAGTGTAATTTGTGTTGATCCCGTTTGATGAAACTGAAACTACTTTCTAGGAAATGAAACTGCCCCACCCCCCCCCCCCACCCCCCTTTGGTGTTGATGAAGTGTTGCTCTTTATCTGTAGTTGGTAAAGTCAAGGAGCTCTTGATGACCTGTTTGTTGTTGTCTCTGGAGTAACCTGATGAATGTGACGACAGCTGACTCTGACCTGTATTAACCCCCCCCCCCCCGTAGACCCTGCTGTGGTTCATCTTCTGAAACAGAGTTCATGTGTTGTCATGACTTCACCACCATCGGTTGAAGCTTTCCTTGTCCTTTACTTCTTGAGATGTACCTGGACTTCCCGTCAGAGTGAGACCTCTGTGGTTTGATTTTGAAATGAATAACCGGCTCCTCGTCCTCTTCGTCGCCACAGATATCCAGGAGTTTTACGAAGTGACCTTATTGGACAGCCAGAGATGGGCGGAGTCTTCCAAGGCGGCGGACCCCATGGCGCCCGTCCACCTGTGGGACTTCTCCAGCCTTCAAAGCACAACGGTGACCTCGGACACTCTGCCCAGCCTTAGCACCAGCATCGAGGTAAGAAGCCCCGCCCCTCACTCGTCGGTCCAGTCATGTGACCAGGAAGTCAAACCCTACTCTCTCCTGATTCTGTTCTGGAGAGCGTTGTGTTGTTGTGTTGGTAAAAATAGAGAGTTAAAAATAGATCACACTGTTGAAAACATCACAGGATGACGTCTGGTTGGTGCTGAGCTGCTTCAGGCTCCTGTGTGGATTCTAGCTCATGTGAAGCACACCTGAGTCGTCCCACAGCCGATGGACACGACTCATCTGCTCCTCCTCCAGCTTCTACTTGTGTTCCTCTAAGAAAAGCTTGTTTCCACTTCAAACTGACTCTTGGACGGGTAGAATCACAGCTGGTTGAGCAGTGACAGAAGTAGTTTACATTGTGATGATGTGAACGGATGAATGAACACTTTCTGTTTTTAATGCTAGTTGTCCTCAACGAATCACAAAGAAGTCTAAAGGTAGCAATGGATTCAGATCTGGAGCATCACAAATATTAACACATCTCTTGGTTTTTGGAGGTCGCCATCTTGTTTTTGTTTGCAACCAGAAGTGACAGGAGAGGGAGGAGCTAAGTACAGCCGAACTCTTAATGTTACAATTAACCTTTTAATGAAGTGAAGACAGACTGTGAAAAGTGTTAAAGTTGTAAGACAAAAACACGGACAACGCTGTGATAGAGACCTGTCAATCACTGTGTAGCCCCGCCCCTAAATCATCCCCTCTTTATGGTGTGTTTGACTCTAAATGGAGCATAATGTACTAAATGAACATCATGCTGTATTGAAGAAGACTGTAAACTAGAGACTGAGACCATAAACTCATGTTTACAATGTTTACTGAGGGAATAAATCAAGAGAGAAGTAGAGTCATTTTAGACTAGACTTCTATACAACCAGAGGAGTCGCCCCCTGGTGGACACTAGAGAGAAGTAGAGTCATTTTAGACTAGACTTCTATACAACCAGAGGAGTCGCCCCCTGGTGGACACTAGAGAGAATGCAGCTTAACACATGAAGCTCTGACAACATTGGAAAGGCAGACCTGCAGCGTCATGAAGTTTCTGTTTATTTCTCTGGTTAGCAGAAGGCTAAGCTATTAGCAACATTTCCTCTCCATCTCTTCAACGTTTTGTCTGATATCAACAGTTTATCATCTCAAATGTTTGTGATATTGAGTCTGTCTCCTGACGACACCATGACGTTCTGATGTGTATCTTCAGCCCTTCGTCACTGTTAAAGGCTCTAGAAACAAGACGTTTTAACACTTTGGTGGACATTCTTTTGGACCAAACAGTTGATCGGTTCTTCGAGAGTATAATCTGCTGACTGTTGGATGGTTAATAAAATGGTTGGTAGCATCATTTTACAGGTAGTTAGTTAGTTAGTCTGAGGTAGTACAACTGGGAACAGTTTGTATGAAAGCAGCTGTAGAATAAAGTCCGTCTGGATATTCTTCAAAGGTAGGTGAAGGTCACTTTGAGATCATAGAATCAAACACAGTGATCCGATCTGTCTCAGGTTTCCATCACGGTTCATGGGATTAGACAGAAATTGGAAAATAATCTACAAAATGTTCTGGTGCTGGTTTGGAAATGGTTTGTTTTGAAGCTGAAGTTTGTGGAGGAAACGCAGTAAACAGCTGGTGTCTGGAACAACGAAATGAACTGGATGTATTTAATCCAGCCTTTATTCAGACGGATAATCCCTCGAGATTTAAAATCTCATTTACAAAGGAGTCCCGATGCTGTGATATTAATATCAGACAAAGACGAGCAGAGACCTTTCTTTAATGCTTCATCTAAAGTTCTGCTGTTTGTGCTCAGGTTTACGTCTATCAGGGAGAGCGACTGAGGAGCATTCCAGATGTTTTAACGCTGTTCTTGCTCGGCTTATTTTTGACTTGTAGTGGCGACTTGTGATCTTGTGATTCCCTAAATACAGAATGAACAGTTCAGTGTAGGAGACGATGACGTAGGAGACGAAGACGGGACGTAGGAGACGATGACGGGACGTAGGAGACGATGACGGGACGTAGGAGACGATGACGTAGGTGACGATGACGTAGGAGGTGACGATGACGTAGGAGGTGACGACGTAGGAGACGATGACGGGATGTAGGAGACGATGACGGGACGTAGGAGACGATGACGGGACGTAGGAGACGATGACGGGACGTAGGAGACGATGACGTAGGTGACGATGACGTAGGAGGTGACGATGACGTAGGTGACGATGACGTAGGAGACGATGACGTAGGAGACGATGACGTAGGAGACGATGACGTAGGAGGTGACGATGACGTAGGAGACGATGACGTAGGTGACGATGACGTAGGAGGTGACGATGACGTAGGAGACGATGACGTAGGTGACGATGACGTAGGTGACGATGACGGGACGTAGGAGATGATGAAGGGACGTAGGTGACGATGACGGGACGTAGGAGACGATGGCGTAGGAGACGATGGCGTAGGTGACGATGACGTAGGTGACGATGACGTAGGAGACGATGACGTAGGTGACGATGACGTAGGAGGTGACGATGACGTAGGAGACGATGACGTAGGAGACGATGACGTAGGAGGTGACGATGACGTAGGAGACGATGACGTAGGTGACGATGACGTAGGAGGTGACGATGACGTAGGAGACGATGACGTAGGTGACGATGACGTAAGTGACGATGACGGGACGTAGGAGATGATGAAGGGACGTAGGTGACGATGACGGGACGTAGGAGACGATGGCGTAGGAGATGATGACGTAGGAGACGATGACGTAGGTGACGATGACGTAGGTGACGATGACGTAGGTGAAGATGACGGGACGTAGGCGATGATGAAGGGACGTAGGTGACGATGACGTAGGTGACGATGACGGGACGTAGGAGATGAAGGGACGTAGGTGACGACGTAGGTGATGATGACGTAGGAGATGATGAAGGGACGTAGGTGACGATGACTTAGGAGACGCTGACGTAGGTGACGATGACGGGACGTAGGAGACGATGACGTAGGTGACAATGACATAGGAGACGATGACGGGACGTAGGTGACGATGACGTAGGTGACGATGACGTAGGAGACGATGACGTAGGTGACGATGATGTAGGAGACGATGACGTAGGTGACGATGACGTAGGTGACGATGACAGGACGTCGGCGACAATGACGTAGGTGACGATGACGTAGGAGACGATGACGGGACGTAGGTGACGATGACGTAGGTGACGATGATGTAGGAGATGATGAAATGACGTAGGTGACGATGACGTAGGTGACGATGACGAGACGTAGGTGACGATGACGGGACGTAGGAGATGATGGCGTAGGAGATGATGACGTAGGAGACGATGACGTAGGTGACGATGACGTAGGTGAAGATGACGGGACGTAGGCGATGATGAAGGGACGTAGGTGACGATGACGTAGGTGACGATGACGGGACGTAGGAGATGATGAAGGGACGTAGGTGACGACGTAGGTGATGATGACGTAGGAGATGATGAAGGGACGTAGGTGACGATGACTTAAGAGATGCTGACGTAGGTGACGATGACGGGACGTAGGAGACGATGACATAGGTGACAATGACATAGGAGACGATGACGGGACGTAGGTGACGATGACGTAGGTGACGATGACGTAGGTGACGATGACAGGACGTCGGCGACAATGACGTAGGTGACGATGACGTAGGAGACAATGACGTAGGTGACGATGACGTAGGAGACGATGACGGGACGTAGGTGACGATGATGTAGGAGATGATGAAATGACGTAGGTGACGATGACGTAGGTGACGATGACGAGACGTAGGTGACGATGACGTAGGAGACGAAGACGTAGGTGACGATGGCGTAGGAGATGATGAAATGACGTAGGTGACGATGACGTAGGTGACGATGACGAGACGTAGGTGACGATGACGTAGGAGACAAAGACGTAGGAGACGAAGACGTAGGAGACGATGGCGTAGGTGACGATGACGTAGGTGACGATGACGGGACGTAGGCGATGATGAAGGGACGTAGGTGACGACGTAGGTGATGATGACGTAGGAGATGATGAAGGGACGTAGGTGACGATGACTTAGGAGACGCTGACGTAGGTGACGATGACGGGACGTAGGAGATGATGACGTAGGTGACAATGACATAGGAGACGATGACGGGACGTAGGTGACGATGACGTAGGTGACGATGACATAGGTGACGATGACGTAGGAGACGATGACGTAGGTGACGATGACGTAGGTGACGATGACAGGACGTCGGCGACAATGACGTAGGTGACGATGACGTAGGAGACGATGACGGGACGTAGGTGACGATGACGTAGGTGACGATGATGTAGGTGACGATGACAAGACGTAGGTGACGATGACGTAGGAGACAAAGACGTAGGAGACGAAGACGTAGGAGACGATGGCGTAGGAGATGATGACGTAGGTGACGATGACGTAGGTGACGATGACGTAGGTGACGATGACGGGACGTAGGCGATGATGAAGGGACGTAGGTGACGACGTAGGTGATGATGACGTAGGAGATGATGAAGGGACGTAGGTGACGATGACTTAGGAGACGCTGACGTAGGTGACGATGACGGGACGTAGGAGATGATGACGTAGGTGACAATGACATAGGAGACGATGACGGGACGTAGGTGACGATGACGTAGGTGACGATGACATAGGTGACGATGACGTAGGTGACGATGACGTAGGTGACGATGACAGGACGTCGGCGACAATGACGTAGGTGACGATGACGTAGGAGACGATGACGGGACGTAGGTGACGATGACGTAGGTGACGATGATGTAGGAGATGATGACGAGACGTAGGTGACGATGACGGGACGTAGGAGATGATGGCGTAGGAGATGATGACGTAGGAGACGATGACGTAGGTGACGATGACGTAGGTGAAGATGACGGGACGTAGGCGATGATGAAGGGACGTAGGTGACGATGACGTAGGTGACGATGACGGGACGTAGGAGATGATGAAGGGACGTAGGTGACGACGTAGGTGATGATGACGTAGGAGATGATGAAGGGACGTAGGTGACGATGACTTAGGAGATGCTGACGTAGGTGACGATGACGGGACGTAGGAGACGATGACGTAGGTGACAATGACATAGGAGACGATGACGGGACGTAGGTGACGATGACGTAGGTGACGATGACGTAGGTGACGATGACAGGACGTCGGCGACAATGACGTAGGTGACGATGACGTAGGAGACAATGACGTAGGTGACGATGACGTAGGAGACGATGACGGGACGTAGGTGACGATGATGTAGGAGATGATGAAATGACGTAGGTGACGATGACGTAGGTGACGATGACGAGACGTAGGTGACGATGACGTAGGAGACAAAGACGTAGGAGACGAAGACGTAGGTGACGATGGCGTAGGAGATGATGAAATGACGTAGGTGACGATGACGTAGGTGACGATGACGAGACGTAGGTGACGATGACGTAGGAGACAAAGACGTAGGAGACGAAGACGTAGGAGACGATGGCGTAGGAGATGATGACGTAGGTGACGATGACGTAGGTGACGATGACGTAGGTGACGATGACGGGACGTAGGCGATGATGAAGGGACGTAGGTGACGACGTAGGTGATGATGACGTAGGAGATGATGAAGGGACGTAGGTGACGATGACTTAGGAGACGCTGACGTAGGTGACGATGACGGGACGTAGGAGATGATGACGTAGGTGACAATGACATAGGAGACGATGACGGGACGTAGGTGACGATGACGTAGGTGACGATGACATAGGTGACGATGATGTAGGAGACGATGACGTAGGTGACGATGACGTAGGTGACGATGACAGGACGTCGGCGACAATGACGTAGGTGACGATGACGTAGGAGACGATGACGTAGGTGACGATGACGTAGGAGACGATGACGGGACGTAGGTGACGATGATGTAGGAGATGATGAAATGACGTAGGTGACGATGACGTAGGTGACGATGACGAGACGTAGGTGACGATGACGTAGGAGACAAAGACGTAGGAGACGAAGACGTAGGTGACGATGGCGTAGGAGATGATGACGTAGGAGGTGACGATGACGTAGGTGACGATGACGTAGGAGACGATGACGTAGGAGACGATGACGGGATGTAGGAGACGATGACGGGACGTAGGAGACGATGACGTAGGTGACGATGACGTAGGTGACGATGACGGGACGTAGGAGATGATGAAGGGACGTAGGTGACGATGACGGGACGTAGGAGACGATGACGTAGGAGATGATGACGTAGGAGACGATGACGTAGGTGACGATGACGGGACGTAGGCGATGATGAAGGGACGTAGGTGATGATGACGTAGGTGACGATGACGGGACGTAGGAGATGATGAAGGGACGTAGGTGACGATGACGTAGGTGATGATGACGTAGGAGATGATGAAGGGACGTAGGTGACGATGACTTAGGAGACGATGACGTAGGTGACGATGACGGGACGTAGGAGATGATGACGTAGGTGACAATGACATAGGAGACGATGACGGGACGTAGGTGACGATGACGTAGGTGACGATGACATAGGTGACGATGATGTAGGAGACGATGACGTAGGTGACGATGACGTAGGTGACGATGACAGGACGTCGGCGACAATGACGTAGGTGACGATGACGTAGGAGACGATGACGTAGGTGACGATGACGTAGGAGACGATGACGGGACGTAGGTGACGATGATGTAGGAGATGATGAAATGACGTAGGTGACGATGACGTAGGTGACGATGACGAGACGTAGGTGACGATGACGTAGGAGACGATGACATAGGAGACGATGACGGGACGTAGGAGACGATGACGGGACGTAGGTGACGATGACGTAGGTGACGATGACGGGACGTAGGTGACGATGACGTAGGTGACGATGACGTAGGAGACGATGACGTAGGAGACGATGACGGGACGTATGTGACGATGACGTAGGTGACGATGATGTAGGAGATGATGAAGGGACGTAGGTGGCGATGACGTAGGTGGCGATGACGTAGGTGACGATGACGTAGGTGACGATGACGAGACGTAGGCGATGATGAAGGGACGTAGGTGACGATGACGTAGGAGATGATGACGTAGGAGATGATGAAGGGACGTAGGAGACGATGACGTAGGAGACAATGACGTAGGAGACGATGACGTAGGTGACGATGACGGGACGTAGGAGACGATGACGTAGGAGACGATGACGTAGGTGACGATGACGTAGGAGACGATGACGGGCGGGATGTAGGAGACGATGACGGGACGTAGGCGACGATGACGTAGGAGACGATGACGTAGGAGACGATGACGGGACGTAGGAGACGATGACGTAGGAGACGATGACGTAGGTGACGATGACGGGACGTAGGAGGCGATGACGTAGGAGACGATGACGTAGGTGACGATGACGGGACGTAGGAGACGATGACGTAGGAGACGATGACGTAGGTGACGATGATGTAGGTGACGATGACGGGACGTAGGAGGCGATGACGTAGGTGACGATGACGGGACGTAGGAGACGATGACGTAGGAGACGATGACGTAGGTGACGATGATGTAGGTGACGATGACGGGACGTAGGAGGCGATGACGTAGGTGACGATGACGGGGCGTAGGAGACGATGACGTAGGAGACGATGACGGGACGTAGGAGACGATGACGGGACGTAGGAGACGATGACGGGACGTAGGAGACACGTTAGCCGTTAGCCGTTAGCTCCGTGCTGGCCATAGACGTCGCTGATCGCTCTGAGCAGCATGATGGAATGAATCACGTCATAAGTTTCAGAGTAAAGTTAGCTGTTGAGATGTTTTCAGGTCTTATTTGTGACTTGCAGCGGTGACGACTTGTGGACGTGTCTTCTGCGTCGTCTTCACTCACCTCAGGTCGTCTGTGCCGCTGATAGAATGAGTCGTTCAGAATGAGTCGCTGCAGTAATGAGGAATGTGGATTCACTGAACTGAAGTTGTTTAACAGTCTTTATTTTCACAGTCACTGTTTTCTCCTGTGACTCCACCCGTGTGGCACTGAAGCAGGCTCAAAACAAACACACCCCCTGTGTGCACATTCAGTGTGTTTGAACCTCTCTCTCTCTCTCTCTCTCTCTCTCTCTCTCTCTCTCTCTCTCTCTCTCTCTCTGATTTGTAAACAAACCTGGTCCCTCGTAGGACTCCCCCCTCCTAAATGAAATCCTGCACACGTTGGCTCAGGCCAAACGCCCCCCCGGCCCTGACGGACAAGTAAGTACTGGACGCCTGTTGTTGGTGTGGGGGGGGGGGGGGGGTGTCGGTGTCGTCCACCCTCGCTGCATGTCCCATCCAGTCCTCATGTGCTTCGGATCATCGGAGGGGGCTGAGTGTGGGGGTTCAGGTTCGGCCTCGAGGTGTCGCTGTGGTTCTTTCACATCGACACAAAGACGGAGAACATGAAGCCAGAGGAGGAGAAATGTGTCACTGTGGAACATCCACAACGTTCATGTTAAACGTTTGTCCATTCATACAGCTAGATGAATTTAAAGTCTTTGGAAAAAGAGTTTTAAAATAATAAATGAAGTTTATATTATTAAAAGTAAATACGTGCTGTTTTAGTAGCAGCTCTATAGATGTATAGAAACTGAACATCATGAATTCACAGGATTCAGGACCTCTTTAAAATGTTTGACCCTGTAAAGAATATCACTGAAGTAATCTGAGTCCACGGCGCTCAAATGCTGCTCTGGAGAAGAAGAGTCTTTATTTAAGTTGAGCTTTGGTAAACTCGTCACGAGGTCGTTGTGGTGCGGACAGATGTTACCTGTTGATCCAGATGTGCGTCAGGTGATCAGACTCTTTAGATCGTCTCTCTGGTCCAGCTGCTCCTCTCTGGTTTTATATTCATGGATTCATAAAAGTAAAAGAGTTTTATACTTTGAGAAGAATCACAGCGACACGATGAGGTAGTTTGTGCTGCGTTCAGGGGTCCTGGGTTCATTGTGCTTCATTCATTCTGGTTCATGTTGTCGGGTCTGAGCGGTGCACCTCCTGTCCTTCAAGCTGTGGATCAACATCTACAGAGTGAACACGGTGTATGAGTAGAGAACGTCAGCTCCAGTTTATCTGTAACGTCACAGTGAAGCCTCACCTGAGAGATGAAACATATTAAATATCACCATCCCGTGACTAAATCTCTCCATAGTGACACTGAAGCACCTGGGAAATAATAATACATTATTAACATGGAATTTAAAAATATTTTGTGATGTTAGAATGTAAAAATGTATTAATTATACTGAGTTTAAGTGATTCGATGATATAATTAATAAAAAAAAAAAAGAAAATTAGAAAAAATAATAATGAATACTATAATATATATATATATATATATGTGTGTATATATACGTATATATGTATATATGTATATGTATATATATGTATGTATATGTGTGTGTGTGTGTGTGTGTGTGTGTGTGTGTGTGTGTATGTATGTATATATATATATAAATAGTAAAATTATGTAATTTCATGTGTTAACACATGAAATTGATATACTTAATTTATATATATTTATATACTTAATTTATATATTTATATTTATAAATGATAAAATGATTTATATTTGCAAGATATCACTTTATTTTGTTGTAAAACAGCGCCCCCACCTGCTCATCAATATGAGTTCAATCGGAGAGTGGTACTGCAGCCTGGGAGACAAAGAGTCAAGTCATCAAGTGATCCTAAACTAAGCGATCCTAAACTAAGCGATCTTTAACACTAAGTGATCCTAAACTAAGTGATCTTAAACTAAGTGATCCTAACACTAAGCGATCCTAAACGAAGCGATCCTAAACTAAGCGATCCTAAACGAAGCGATCCTAAACGAAGCGATCCTAAACTAAGTGATCTTTAACACTAAGTGATCCTAAACGAAGCGATCCTAAACTAAGCGATCCTAAACTAAGTGATCTTTAACACTAAGTGATCCTAAACTAAGTGATCCTAAACTAAGTGATCCTAAACTAAGCGATCTTTAACACTAAGTGATCCTAAACTAAGCGATCTTTAACACTAA
>NW_027176572.1:2130604-2210604 GCF_023349555.1 Cebidichthys violaceus
GTTATTATTTAAAAAATCTGTATTATCAACATCGTACTGGTGGAGTTCATGTGTGATACTTCTGAACGTCACGCGGTGATTCATCAAATGAAGACGAGATGTCCCAAAACATCACAAATGTCTTGTTGAAGAGTTTCTTTGAAAACAAAACTGCTGCTTCCAACACATCAGAGATGAGAGATGAAGCAGAGAATCACTGAAGGCCAGCGAACGCGTCACAGAGAAGAGGAAACCACAGAATCACACAGCAGCTGCGTTTACTGTTTGACCCGATAGGCCCCGCCCACCATAGGCCCCGCCCACACTGCTTCAGTGACCCGACCAACAAACCGGACGCTCTGATTGGCCGAGCGTCGGGAGGCCTGCACGTGCGTGTGTGGTGGACATGTGACCTGTGAGGGAAACACAGAGATCAACTGATGATGTCAGACGGCGTTTCTTCACAAAAAACACATTTATATGAAATCATATTTAAACCATCCGGTCGTCTCTGACATCTTTATATTCATATTTCTGACTAATACACTGAAGAGATGTTTGAAACAATCTCTCAGAAATATGAGACATTGTTTCAACCTCCAAGTTTGTCTCTTCATATAAATATATGTGAAATATATTTATATGTGAAATATATATACACACAGTATATGCGTGTGAAATGTGTGTGTGTGTGTGTGTGTGTGTGTTTGTGAAATCATTAATTCTTTGTCTTTAGGGGAAACACTGATCTATAAATATCTTCCTGTCACTCTTATTGATACTAAGACTCTCTTTGATACTATGACTCTCTTTGATACTAGGACTCTCTTTGATACTAGGACTCTCTTTGATACTTGGACTCTCTTTGATACGTGGACTCTCTTTGATACTATGACTCTCTTTGATACTAGGACTCTCTTTGATACTATGACTCTCTTTGATACTAGGACTCTCTTTGATACTATGACTCTCTTTGATACTAGGACTCTCTTTGATACTAGGACTCTCTTTGATACTTGGACTCTCTTTGATACTATGACTCTCTTTGATACTAGGACTCTTTGATACTAGGACTCTTTGATACTAGGACTCTCTTTGATACTATGACTCTTTGTTACTAGGACTCTCTTTGATACTAGGACTCTTATTGATACTATGACTCTCTTTGATACGAGGACTCTTATTGATACTTGGACTCTCTTTGATACTAGGACTCTTATTGATACTTGGACTCTCTTTGATACTAGGACTCGTATTGATACTAGGACTCTTATTGCTACTAGGACTCTCTTTGATACTAGGACTCTTATTGATACTAGGACTCTATTGATACTAGGACTCATTGATACTTGGACTCTCTTTGATACTAGGACTCTTATTGATACTATGACTCTTTGATACTAGGACTCTTATTGATACTATGACTCATTGATACTAGGACTCTCATTGATACTTGCACTCTCTTTGATACTAGGACTCTTATTGATACTATGACTCTCTTTGATACTAGGACTCTTATTGATACTTGGACTCTCTTTGATACTAGGACCTCTTATTGATACTTGGACTCTCTTTGATACTAGGACTCTCTTTGATACTAGGACTCTTTTTGATACGAGGACTCTCTTTGACACTAGGACTCTTATTGATACTAGGACTCTCTTTGATACTAGGACTCTTATTGATACTAGGACTCTTATTGCTACTAGGACTCTCTTTGATACTAGGACTCTTATTGATACTAGGACTCTTATTGATACTAGGACTCTCATTGATACTTGGACTCTCTTTGATACTAGGACTCTCTTGATACTATGACTCTCTTTGATACTAGGACTCTCTTTGATACTAGGACTCTCTTTGATACTTGGACTCTCTTTGATACTATGACTCTCTTTGATACTAGGACTCTTTGATACTAGGACTCTCTTTGATACTATGACTCTTTGATACTAGGACTCTCTTTGATACTAGGACTCTTATTGATACTATGACTCTCTTTGATACGAGGACTCTTATTGATACTTGGACTCTCTTTGATACTAGGACTCTTATTGATACTTGGACTCTCTTTGATACTAGGACTCTCTTTGATACTAGGACTCTCTTTGATACTAGGACTCTCTTTGATACTAGGACTCTCTTTGACACTAGGACTCTTATTGATACTAGGACTCTCTTTGATACTAGGACTCTTATTGATACTAGGACTCTTATTGCTACTAGGACTCTCTTTGATACTAGGACTCTTATTGATACTAGGACTTATTGATACTAGGACTCTCATTGATACTTGGACTCTCTTTGATACTATGACTCTTATTGATACTATGACTCTTTGATACTAGGACTCTTATTGATACTATGACTCATTGACACTAGGACTCTCATTGATACTTGCACTCTCTTTGATACTAGGACTCTTATTGATACTATGACTCTTTGATACTAGGACTCTTATTGATACTTGGACTCTCTTTGATACTATGACTCCCTTTGATACTAGGACTCTCTTTGGTACTATGACTCTTTGATACTAGGACTCTCTTTGATACTATGACTCTTTGATACTAGGACTCTCTTTGATACTAGGACTCTTATTGATACTAGGACTCTTATTGATACTTGGACTCTCTTTGATACTAGGACTCTTATTGATACTTGGACTCTCTTTGATACTAGGACTCTCTTTGATACTAGGACTCTTTTTGATACTAGGACTCTCTTTGATACTAGGACTCTCTTTGATACTTGGACTCTCTTTGATACTTGGACTCTCTTTGATACTATGACTCTCTTTGATACTAGGACTCTTTGATACTAGGACTCTTTGATACTAGGACTCTCTTTGATACTATGACTCTTTGTTACTAGGACTCTCTTTGATACTAGGACTCTTATTGATACTATGACTCTCTTTGATACGAGGACTCTTATTGATACTTGGACTCTCTTTGATACTAGGACTCTTATTGATACTTGGACTCTCTTTGATACTAGGACTCGTATTGATACTAGGACTCTTATTGCTACTAGGACTCTCTTTGATACTAGGACTCTTATTGATACTAGGACTCTTATAGATACTAGGACTCTCATTGATACTTGGACTCTCTTTGATACTAGGACTCTTATTGATACTATGACTCTTTGATACTAGGACTCTTATTGATACTATGACTCATTGATACTAGGACTCTCATTGATACTTGCACTCTCTTTGATACTAGGACTCTTATTGATACTATGACTCTCTTTGATACTAGGACTCTTATTGATACTTGGACTCTCTTTGATACTAGGACTCTTATTGATACTTGGACTCTCTTTGATACTAGGACTCTCTTTGATACTAGGACTCTTTTTGATACTAGGACTCTCTTTGACACTAGGACTCTTATTGATACTAGGACTCTCTTTGATACTAGGACTCTTATTGATACTAGGACTTTTATTGCTACTAGGACTCTCTTTGATACTAGGACTCTTATTGATACTAGGACTCTTATTGATACTAGGACTCTCATTGATACTTGGACTCTCTTTGATACTAGGACTCTCTTTGATACTATGACTCTCTTTGATACTATGACTCTCTTTGATACTAGGACTCTCTTTGATACTAGGACTCTCTTTGATACTTGGACTCTCTTTGATACTATGACTCTCTTTGATACTAGGACTCTTTGATACTAGGACTCTTTGATACTAGGACTCTCTTTGATACTATGACTCTTTGATACTAGGACTCTCTTTGATACTAGGACTCTTATTGATACTATGACTCTCTTTGATACGAGGACTCTTATTGATACTTGGACTCTCTTTGATACTAGGACTCTTATTGATACTTGGACTCTCTTTGATACTAGGACTCTCTTTGATACTAGGACTCTCTTTGATACTAGGACTCTCTTTGACACTAGGACTCTTATTGATACTAGGACTCTCTTTGATACTAGGACTCTTATTGATACTAGGACTCTTATTGCTACTAGGACTCTCTTTGATACTAGGACTCTTATTGATACTAGGACTTTTATTGATACTAGGACTCTCATTGATACTTGGACTCTCTTTGATACTATGACTCTTATTGATACTATGACTCTTTGATACTAGGACTCTTATTGATACTATGACTCATTGATACTAGGACTCTCATTGATACTTGCACTCTCTTTGATACTAGGACTCTTATTGATACTATGACTCTCTTTGATACTAGGACTCTTATTGATACTTGGACTCTCTTTGATACTATGACTCCCTTTGATACTAGGACTCTCTTTGGTACTATGACTCTTTGATACTAGGACTCTCTTTGATACTATGACTCTTTGATACTAGGACTCTCTTTGATACTAGGACTCTCTTTGATACTAGGACTCTTATTGATACTAGGACTCTTATTGATACTTGGACTCTCTTTGATACTAGGACTCTTATTGATACTTGGACTCTCTTTGATACTAGGACTCTCTTTGATACTAGGACTCTTATTGATACTAGGACTCTTATTGATACTTGGACTCTCTTTGATACTAGGACTCTTATTGATACTTGGACTCTCTTTGATACTAGGACTCTCTTTGATACTAGGGCTCTTTTTGATACTAGGACTCTCTTTGACACTAGGACTCTTATTGCTACTAGGACTCTCTTTGATACTAGGACTCTTATTGATACTAGGACTCTTATTGATACTAGGACTCTTATTGATACTAGGACTCTCATTGATACTTGGACTCTCTTTGATACTAGGACTCTTATTGATACTATGACTCTCTTTGATACTAGGACTCTTATTGATACTATGACTCATTGATACTAGGACTCTCATTGATACTTGCACTCTCTTTGATACTAGGACTCTTATTGATACTATGACTCTCTTTGATACTAGGACTCTTATTGATACTTGGACTCTCTTTGATACTAGGACTCTTATTGATACTAGGACTCTCTTTGATACTAGGACTCTTAATGATACTAGGACTCTCTTTGATACGAGGACTCTTATTGATACTTGGACTCTCTTTGATACTAGGACTCTTATTGATACTTGGACTCTCTTTGATACTAGGACTCTCTTTGATACTAGGACTCTTATTGATACTAGGACTCTTATTGATACTAGGACTCTCATTGATACTAGGACTCTCATTGATACTAGGACTCTTATTGATACTATGACTCTTTGATACTAGGACTCTCATTGATACTAGGACTCTCATTGATACTCGGACTCTCTTTGATACTAGGACTCTTATTGATACTATGACTCATTGATACTAGGACTCTCATTGATACTTGCACTCTCTTTGATACTAGGACTCTTATTGATACTTGCACTCTCTTTGATACTAGGACTCTTATTGATACTTGGACTCTCTTTGATTCTAGGACTCTTATTGATACTAGGACTCTTATTGATACTAGGACTCTCTTTGATACTAGGACTCTTATTGATACTAGGACTCTCTTTGATACTAGGACTCTCTTTGATACTAGGACTCTCATTGATACTAGGACTCTCATTGATACTAGGACTCTCTTTGATACTAGGACTCTTATTGTTACTAGGACTCTCTTTGATACTAGGACTTTCTTTGATACTAGGACTCTTATTGATACTATGACTCTCTTTGATACGAGGACTCTTATTGATACCAGGACTCTTATTGATACTCTTACTGTTTCTTTTTGATTATTTAATGAAGAAAAGAGCTGCTGATGTCCCCTCCCTTGTGAGGGTTTCATTGTGTTTGAGACCACCAGAGTCTTCAGTGGTTCTCCTCCTGTGTAGCTTCAGTTGTTTAAAAACACTGCTTCAGGTATTTGAACCAGAAGCAGCGTTTCATCCTCATCATGTGTTCATGTTACTGTGGAACATCTCCTTTATGTTAAGAAGAGAGTCTCTGTGTGTTCGTGTGGAGAATCAGATCAGCATCTTTGAGGAGAGTGAAACTGTCTCTGGCGGAGTGTAACGTCCTGAATGTCATCCTGAGGATTTGTGTCCGTCTGTTTGCAGCTCTGACACCTCGTGAAGACCTCTTCCTCTTCCTCCTCTTCTTCCTCTTCCTCTCAGGTTATCATCACCTCTCAGGTGATATCTGAGAGGAGAGAAGGATCTCTCTAGTCTTTCTAAACCAGTTTAAATTAGCCGTGACCCTCTGGCCTCTGATTGGACGATAGCTACAGTGTGATCTCTGAACCCTTACTGGATGTGGTCGGTGTCTGTTGTTAATCTGAAGGATTATGAAACTCTTTATCTCTTTAATTAACCAGATGATGAGCTGGATCTGATGGAAACCTGTGATGAAGCACTGATGATCCATAGTAATAGAAACAGATCCCTTTGTTGTTTGATTATAGCAGCTGGTCTACAGGGATCCAGAATATTTATTATTTTGTCACCGTCCTACATTTTACAGATTACATGTGAACACATCATAATAACGTTATAATGTACCTTCAGCCAGTTCTCATTTTCACTGAGCAGAGCCTGAAGGCATCATAATGTAACTGAAGGGAACCTCCGTTGGTTAGCCGTTAGCGGTGCTGCTAACGTTACTGACGTTAACGTTACACCTCTACACACAGTAGAAATACCATGTGACCGTGGTGGAGTTCCTTCATAGACTAACGTGAAGTCATGTGACCGTGGTGGAGTTCCTTCATAGACTAACGTGAAGTCACGTGACCGTGGTGGAATTCCTTCATAGACTAACGTGAAGTCACGTGACCGTGGTGGAGTTCCTTCATAGACTAACGTGAAGTCACGTGATCGTGGTGGAGTTCCTTTATAGACTAACGTGAAGTCACGTGACCGTGGTGGAGTTCCTTTATAGACTAACGTGAAGTCATGTGACCGTGGTGGAGTGAAGTCACGTGACCGTGGTGAAGTTCCTTTATAGACTAACGTGAAGTCATGTGACCGTGGTGGAGTTCCTTTATAGACTAACGTGAAGTCACGTGACCGTGGTGGAGTTCCTTCATAGACTAACGTGAAGTCACGTGACCGTGGTGGAGTTCCTTCATAGACTTAATGTGAAGTCACGTGACCGTGGTGGAGTTCCTTCATAGACTAACGTGAAGTCACGTGACCGTGGTGGAGTTCCTTCATAGACTAACGTGAAGTCACGTGACCGTGGTGGAGTTCCTTCATAGACTGACGTGAAGTCACGTGACCGTGGTGGAGTTCCTTTATAGACTGACGTGAAGTCACGTGACCGTGGTGGAGTTCCTTTATAGACTGACGTGAAGTCACGTGACCGTGGTGAAGTTCCTTTATAGACTAACGTGAAGTCATGTGACCGTGGTGAAGTTCCTTTATAGACTAACGTGAAGTCACGTGACCGTGGTGGAGTTCCTTCATAGACTAACGTGAAGTCACGTGACCGTGGTGGAGTTCCTTCATAGACTAACGTGAAGTCACGTGACCCTGGTGGAGTTCCTTCATAGACTAACATGAAGTCACGTGACCGTGGTGGAGTTCCTTCATAGACTAACATGAAGTCACGTGACCGTGGTGGAGTTCCTTCATAGACTGACGTGAAGTCACGTGACCGTGGTGGAGTTCCTTTATAGACTGACGTGAAGTCACGTGACCGTGGTGGAGTTCCTTTATAGACTAACGTGAAGTCACGTGACCGTGGTGGAGTTCCTTCATAGACTAACGTGAAGTCATGTGACCGTGGTGGAGTTCCTTTATAGACTGACGTGAAGTCATGTGACCGTGGTGGAGTTCCTTTATAGACTAACGTGAAGTCATGTGACCGTGGTGGAGTTCCTTTATAGACTAACATGAAGTCATGTGACCGTGGTGGAGTTCCTTTATAGACTAACATGAAGTCATGTGACCGTGGTGGAGTTCCTTTATAGACTAATGTTAGCTTTTTACTTTACACTTTAAACATCATACAAGTGGAGTTCATTAATGAAGATTATCTTGATGAACCAAACCTGTAAGAATCATAAACGTTTGTTTATTTTCTGTAATAATAATAATAGGAATCTGATTAGCTGTTTGTGGAGGGAACCAGTGATGCAGACTTCTTGTTTGACTACATAATCTCTACATGTCTGTGTTTGATTGATAAACAAATAGAGAGCATGCACGACATGAAGCGTTAGAGTCTAGCGGGATATTACTCCTCTTCATCACAGCCCTGAATCATCCAGAAACCTTCCTCCTCCTCCTCCTCCTCAACATCCTGCTACATCCGCTCCGTGCTGATGCTCCTATTTATAGCAGCTTTTGGCAGGCAAGAGTCGGCACTGTGCCGCCTCCTCCTCCTCCTCCTCCTCCTCTTCCTCCTCCTCCTCCTCTTCGTCGCTCTGAGAGCTGTCAAGGAGGAGGAGGAGGAGGAAGAGGAGGATGCTCTCTTCATCCAGTAAACCTACACATCCACACATTAGTGCTGCCCTCACCAACAGTGAGTGGGCTCAGTGTCTCTCTGAAGGACACAAAGCTGTGATGTGTTCACAGGACGATCACAGCGTAGGACACATCAACGCTCTCTGTCTGTCTCTCCTCTCTCTGTTTTTTGTATTTTAAACTCAACTGTTCTAGATAATGTGCAGCTTGTGTGAGTCACATTCATCCTGAGCGGGAGTTGAACCCAGTTCTTCTTCTTCTTCTTCTTTGTTGTTGTCGTGACGACTCAGTTGGCCTCCGGCCTCCATCTGCTGCTCTGTGATCATACAACATTCAGACGCAGGGTTACTGTTCTCTTCCCGTAGGTGTGAACAACAGTTGAAGTCACCTGAAGATGTGAGGAAGCAGCTGGAGGGATGAGAGGAGTTATTGTTCGTCGGCGGGATGCATCTGTGATGCATTGCCTGAAACAAGAATAATACATATTTCACCTGGAATATTTATGTTCTAGATGTTATGTGTTTCAATTATTGCAGGATAATAAGGTTTTAACAACCAGTGAACAGGAAGTGACCATATATGGACTGAGGAGGAGTGACATAGAGACCTGTCAATCACTGTGTAGCCCCGCCCCTAAATCATCCCCTGCTTTATGGTCTGTTTGACTCTAAATGGAGCATAATGTAGTAAATGAACATCATGCTGTATTGAAGAAGACTGTAAACTAGAGACTGAGACCATAAACTCATGTTTACAATGTTTACTGAGGGAATAAATCAAGAGAGAAGTAGAGTCATTTTAGACTAGACTTCTATACAACCAGAGGAGTCGCCCCCTGCTGGACACTAGAGAGAATGCAGCTTTAACACGTGAAGCTCTGAAGAACTTTAAAGAACCGGAGGTTGCCTCCTGATCACATCTCAAGGTCCACTTCGTAGCTGTTGTTGAGCTTTCAGTCGCATCACATGATCTTCTTCAGCAGGTTGTCGTGACGTTGTAGATGTTTGAGTTTCTCTGAAGCTGACAGACTTCCATGAATCGACCAGCTGCTCGTCTGAAAATGTTCTGTGTGAGAGTGAGTCAGACGTCCTCCACCGAAGTGATGTCAGCAGCAGAGTGACGCACCATACAGTACCTTTCTTTAGTGGTTAAAAGTCTGGTCATTGATTGAATTGAAAGCTGCTCTTCATCACGGTAGAGGAAGAGGAAGTCAGTCTAATCATAACACGGCTTCTGATTGGTCCAATACAGCATTCCTGTTATTTCTTTATAGCGGAGGTTTTTAATAAAATCATTTTAAATTAAATAAATCACTTTTAAATCATAAAAAAAGTTTTTAAAAATATTATAAATATTTATAAAAATAAAATGAAAAGGTTCTTTTTTTTGTACAGAAAACATACCGAGCCGTGAGTTTGGTGGAGGGCTCTAAAGACTACAATACCCATGAGCCTCAGCTCAAGAAGTAGTTCTTCTTCTCAGTAGGCCGCTGCTCCACCACGTGATCTGAGTTCAGACCACGGAGTCCAGGTTTCACTTGGACCTGGTTCTGCTGAACCTCCTGATGGATCCAGTTCCAGCTCCACATGTTTCCTGAATAACAGCTGGAGACCCATCATAACCAGCTGTTTGTGTTGTTCCCTGGTTTACAGAAGTACAGACACCAGGATGAGGACTCGTCCCCCCAGGACCAGAGCTCCCCCCAGCTGACGGAGGAGGCGGGGGGGCCGGAGCTGGTCCAGGTGGCCGAGAAGAACCTCTCCCAGATCGAGAACGTGCACGGATACGTGACCCACGCTCACATCTCCCCCATGAAGGTAGGAGACTCTATCTGTTCACGAGAACCTTTCAACCAGAGAGGTGGTTTTTAAAGGAGCCACGTCAATAATACATACAATAAATAATACAATATTTAGATATAAAGAGGAATACAGAAGCAAATAATATATTAAAGAAGTGAATTCCTCATCAGATGAAATTATTATTACTGATTTCAGCCTCTTTTTCCTTGTCTGGTTTCTTCCAGATTGTGAATTCATATGCAGATATCTGCTCATAGAGATTATGTTATATGTAATATCTAAATACACTGTGGCTGAACTGATTAGTTCTTATGTAGAAAACCGTCCAAGTTCACTCAGTAGTTGACTTTTGGGTTATTGACTTCCACTCTAAACGGACTGAAACAACATCTGTGTTATTTAATCAGATTATACTCATGTAGAAATAATGAATAGATAAAAAAGGTAATGTTTTGTAGAAACAAGTGAGAGTTAATAATATAAAGACTACAAATACAGTGACAGTTAAACCACAGTATTGTACTGTATTTGAAGCCGCCAGACTCCTTTTACAAATGGAAGAATTTAAGCTTTTAGTTCCTGAAGCTCAGCAAAAAGCTTCAGCAGTACGTTTGTACCTGATCACCTGTATCTGTTAAATATTATATGTTGGTAAAACCTCTAATAATAATCAGTTATTAAACTAGTAATATCTGTGAAACATGCATAACACTGTGAACCTACGAGTCCTTCAGGAGTCCTTTGTTCTGTGTCTTCTCTCTCACTTTCTCTGTTCATATATGTATATATGTATATATATATATATATATATATATATATATATATATATATATATATATACACGTATTATTATTACCAATGAATATATTTATGTCCATCTCCATCTGTCAACACACAGACACACACACACACACACACACACACACACACACACACCAGTTTACTTCCACGCCATGCTGATTTTTGTTTTTGCCGTGTCATCGCTATTCATATTTATACAACTGATGCGTTAATGACTTACATTATTTTACTAGAGCTCAGTGTAAGAGATACTTCGGAGTAAAAGTCCAGCATTCAAAAGGTTACTAGTAAAAGTAATAAAGTATCAGCATCAAAATACACTCAAAAGTACCACGAGTAAAAGTATTCATGTGCAGAGTAATGTATTATCGTTGCATGAATGTGTTAAATGTTTCAGCTCATTTAAGTACTTTATACAGACTATTTAATAGTGATATACTACTTAATAATACCTCATAGTTTATGAGTTGATTGATGTTTTGTACTAAGAATCTGAATCTGTAAAGTAGCTTGTAACTAAATCATTTTTTAAAAACGTGAAGTAAAAAGTACAATATTGCCGTCTGAGATGTAGTGGAGCAGAAGTACAGTATAAAGTACCAGAAAAGGCAATTTTGCAATTTTGAGGTACTGGTACTTAAGTACAGTACTTCTGCTGTACTATCATCACTGCTCGACCAAAAGCACAAAGTTCTTAGTTTTGAGCACCAGATTGATGCTTTTAACTTTTAAATGTACATTTTCTTCAGGGGAAGCGTGAAGATCGCTTTTAAGAGTTGGTGTTGAGTCCCGGTACATGTCGCTCAAATGTTTTCCAAACATGAGTTAATTCATGGTGTTTTATTCATGCCATGCGTGTCTTTTCGTTTCATTATGGGAATGTTTTCATTGAAGAAACAAGAGACATTTTTTCAATTGGGACGGTGGTGATAAAGTTCAGTTCCCCGGTTTGTCATGTGGAGATCCTTGTTGAATTGTTATTTTTTACGATAAAATTTTTCCCCATTTTTAAAAGTATTGTAGGAGACCTTTTCAACAGATTTCATGAGCCACTCAGCGGTAACTGGTGCTCAGGTTGTGGTGCGTTTGAAGTAAACCCTTTTTAACACGGAATTGTAAAATGTCCTCCCTCAGCCTTTATTAATTAATTAAATATACATTTTAGTCCTGTTAATATGACCACATTAGTCCTGTTAATCTGACCACATTAGTCCTGTTAATATGAACACGTTAGTCCTGTTAATATGACCACATTAGTCCTGTTAATCTGACCACGTTAGTCCTGTTAATATGACCACATTAGTCCTGTTAATATGACCACGTTAGTCCTGTTAATATGAACACGTTAGTCCTGTTAATATGACCACATTAGTCCTGTTAATATGACCACATTAGTCCTGTTAATATGACCTCATTAGTCCTGTTAATATGACCACGTTAGTCCTGTTAATATGACCACATTAGTCCTGTTAATATGACCACATTAGTCCTGTTAATATGACCACGTTAGTCCTGTTAATATGACCACGTTAGTCCTGTTAATATGAACACGTTAGTCCTGTTAATATGACCACGTTAGTCCTGTTAATCTGACCACATTAGTCCTGTTAATCTGACCACGTTAGTCCTGTTAATATGACCACATTAGTCCTGTTAATATGAACACGTTAGTCCTGTTAATATGACCACATTAGTCCTGTTAATATGACCACATTAGTCCTGTTAATATGACCACATTAGTCCTGTTAATATGACCACGTTAGTCCTGTTAATATGACCACGTTAGTCCTGTTAATATGACCACGTTAGTCCTGTTAATATGACCACATTAGTCCTGTTAATCTGACCACGTTAGTCCTGTTAATATGACCACGTTAGTCCTGTTAATATGAACACGTTGGTCCTGTTAATATGACCACATTAGTCCTGTTAATATGACCACGTTAGTCCTGTTAATATGACCACATTAGTCCTGTTAATATGACCACATTAGTCCTGTTAATATGACCACGTTAGTCCTGTTAATATGACCACATTAGTCCTGTTAATATGACCACATTAGTCCTGTTAATATGACCACGTTAGTCCTGTTAATATGACCACATTAGTCCTGTTAATATGACCACGTTAGTCCTGTTAATATGACCACGTTAGTCCTGTTAATCTGACCACGTTAGTCCTGTTAATATGACCACATTAGTCCTGTTAATATGACCACATTAGTCCTGTTAATATGACCACATTAGTCCTGTTAATATGACCACGTTAGTCCTGTTAATATGACCACGTTAGTCCTGTTAATATGAACACGTTAGTCCTGTTAATATGACCACGTTAGTCCTGTTAATCTGACCACATTAGTCCTGTTAATCTGACCACGTTAGTCCTGTTAATATGACCACATTAGTCCTGTTAATATGAACACGTTAGTCCTGTTAATATGACCACATTAGTCCTGTTAATATGACCACATTAGTCCTGTTAATATGACCACATTAGTCCTGTTAATATGACCACGTTAGTCCTGTTAATATGACCACGTTAGTCCTGTTAATATGACCACATTAGTCCTGTTAATCTGACCACGTTAGTCCTGTTAATATGACCACGTTAGTCCTGTTAATATGAACACGTTGGTCCTGTTAATATGACCACATTAGTCCTGTTAATATGACCACGTTAGTCCTGTTAATATGACCACATTAGTCCTGTTAATATGAACACGTTGGTCCTGTTAATCTGACCACGTTAGTCCTGTTAATATGACCACATTAGTCCTGTTAATCTGACCACGTTAGTCCTGTTAATATGACCACGTTAGTCCTGTTAATATGACCACGTTAGTCCTGTTAATATGAACACGTTGGTCCTGTTAATATGACCACATTAGTCCTGTTAATATGACCACGTTAGTCCTGTTAATATGACCACATTAGTCCTGTTAATATGAACACGTTGGTCCTGTTAATATGACCACATTAGTCCTGTTAATATGACCACATTAGTCCTGTTAATATGACCACATTAGTCCTGTTAATATGACCACGTTAGTCCTGTTAATATGACCACGTTAGTCCTGTTAATATGAACACGTTGGTCCTGTTAATATGACCACATTAGTCCTGTTAATATGACCACGTTAGTCCTGTTAATATGACCACATTAGTCCTGTTAATATGAACACGTTGGTCCTGTTAATCTGACCACGTTAGTCCTGTTAATATGACCAATCTGTTCAGATTAACAGGACTAACTTGTTTAAACTGCACCGTGGAGCTCTCCTGCCACCTTGTGGTGTTCAGACAAACTAACCTCTGATGGGAGTTTTTATTCTCTGAGATATAGTACTACTAGTATCATAGTACTACTAGTTTCATAATACTCTTCCTGTCTGAGTATTCATAAGGGTTACTGCAGTATTCAGACTCGTGTTTTGCTCCCAGAGACCTCATGTGACTGAAAACATCAGAATCCGGTTTATTGTCCAGAAGGTTTTGGTGCATAACAATAAATAAATAAATGCAGTAAAAGCAAGAAACATAAATACAAACAGAGGTCATAATATTAATAAAAACACTAACAATAATAATAAATCACTTTAAGTGAAAACACAAACATTATAAAGTTAATATCTGTAGTAATTAAATAAATAATCAAACAAGTGTCTTAAGAATAGATATAATACATTATGATAAGTATAATCATATGTACATGATGGGTGTGTTCAGCTGGTCGCCCCAAATCTCATTTAATTGGATAAAATCAACAATGATGCAAACAGAACCTTTAAACTCAGACACAGACACACAGGGTTAAAATGAACGTGAATATTTCATCTGTTTAACTGATTCAATCAGAAGTTTTATAACTTGTTAAATCCTAATGGTTTACATTTATTTAACTGTTGTACTAAACATTCATACATGTGTTTGAATCTTCACTACACAGACACACATTACATGTGCTGACTTCCTGTCCCTTTACTTACTATTATTATTATTATTATTATTATTATTATTATTGGTAGTAGTAGTAGTAGTAGTAGTAGTAGTAGTTCGTTGTGATGGTTTCTGGGTATTTGTGGCGATGTTGTATATTTTTCTTCCGACTGAAGCAGCAGTGAATGTTTCTACTGAAGCCGTGTTTCCACCTTTAAGTTCCTGGTGGTTTCAGTTCAGAGAGCCACACATCTGGCTGGTTAACTGCAGCTGTATGAACCCAAAACAAACGTAGATGTGACTTAATTGTAATATACGGATGAAAATGATGTGGAAGTAACGACATTATGATGATGATTAGTAGAGAGTCTGAACTCACGCTTCATCGGGTCTGAAACACGACGAGCAAACAACTTTGAAAATGTTTGTTTTCTGAACGGAGTTTGGTTTGATCAGTGCTAGGCTAAGCTAACGTAGCTGCTCCATCAACACTCAACATAACGTCATGTAGGCCTGTCTGTCTCTCTACTCATACCTGTCTCTCTCTCTGTCTCTCTACTCATACCTGTCTTTCTACTCATACCTGTCTCTCTCTCTGTCTCTCTACTCATACCTGTCTCTCTACTCATACCTGTCTCTCTCTCTGTCTCTCTACTCATACCTGTCTCTCTACTCATACCTGTCTCTCTCTCTGTCTCTCTACTCATACCTGTCTCTCTACTCATACCTGTCTCTCTCTCTGTCTCTCTACTCATACCTGTCTCTCTCTCTGTGTCTCTCCATCTGAACACCTGAACCTGCTCGTAAACATCAGCAGACTAGTTTCATCGTTCCACCTCCTCTCCTCTCATCCTCACCTTCTCTCCTCTCATCCTTGCCTTCTCTCCTCTCTCCTCCCCACCTCCTCTCTTCTCGTCCTTACCTTCTCTCCTCTCTCATCATCACCTCCTCTCCTCTCATCCTCACCTCTTGTCCTCACCTCCTCTCCTCTCGTCCTCACCTCCTGTCCTCTCTCGTCCTCACCTCCTGTTCTCTCTCGTCCTCACTTCCTGTCCTCTCGTCCTCACCTTCTCTCCTCCTCACCTTCTCTCTTCTCATCCTCACCTCCTGTCCTCGTCCTCACCTCCTTTCCTCGTCCTCACCTTCTCTCCTCTCATCCTCACCTCCTGTCCTCGTCCTAACCTCCTTTCCTCATCCTCACCTCCTCTCCTTTCATCCTCACCTCCTCTCCTCTCTGTCCTCACTCTGTAAAGATGAACTGTCTCTCTCCTGCTTTGCCTTCTTCTGTATTTTGACCCTCGCGAGACTCCGTCTTTCCTCCTCCTCCTCCTTGTATCCTTTAGGTAGCATCTCTGGAGAGCATCTTTGATGGTTCCTCAGCGTTAGGACAACAGCACCTCCCGGAGCTCCCCTCCCCCACGTCCTCCACTCTCTATTCCTCCTGCTCCTCCAACCCCTACCCCCCAATCCAGGTAAACCCCCACCCCCCAATCCAGGTAAACCCCCACCCCCCAATCCAGGTAAACCCTACCCCCCCAATCCAGGTAAACCCCCAATCCAGGTAAACCTCAACCCCCCAATCCAGGTAAACCCTACTCCCCAATCCAGGTAACCCCCCATGGTGGTCCAGACCTCATCCTCAGTCCTGCTTGAAACAAGAGTTCACTTTTCAGAGAGTCACACCGACCACGTTTAATAATAATGGTTAATATTCCTGTTAACATTCAGCCGTTCATATTCAGATTAACGTAGAACAACTCCATCCCTCTTCATCCTCATCTTCATCCTCATCTTCATCTTCATCTTCATCCTCAGTGAATCCCACGGTGACGTCGTTCTCTTCTGTGTTTGACGGGTCGATGCTCTAACATGTTGTACTCTATTAGTGTATAAAAGTACTGATACCACAGTGTGTAAATACTCTATTAGTGTATAAAAGTACTGATACCACAGTGTGTAAATACTCTATTAGTGTATAAAAGTACTGATACCACAGTGTGTAAATACTCTATTAGTGTATAAAAGTACTGATACCACAGTGTGAAAATACTCTATTAGTGTAAAAGTACTAACATGTACAAAATATTCTGTTACAGTATAGTACTAATACAACACATACTTGATGAATGGACTCATTGATTGATGGTTTCAGCTGCACTTTGTTTTGTGTGCAAACATCTTAATTTGTAAAGTAGCTGAATCCCTCTCAATCTGATAAACGTAGTGGAGTAGTAGTAGAAAGTACCATGAAAAGAAAAAGACTCAAGTGAAGTACAAGTACCTTGAAGTTGTACAGAGGTTGAGTAAATGTACTCGGTTACATTCCTCAAACACATGAGCAGCTGAGCTCCTCGGAGGAATCTCCAACGATAACGTCGCAATAACTCCAAAGATAACGTCACGACATCTCCAACAATAACGTCACAATAACTCCAAAGATAACGTCACGATATCTCCAACGATAACGTCACGAAAGCTCCAACGATAACGTCACGATAACTCCAACGATAACGTCACAATAACTCCAACGTCACAATAACTCCAACGTCACAATAACTCCAACGTCACAATAACTCCAACGATAACGTCGCAATAACTCCAAAGATAACGGCACAATAACTCCAACGTCACAATAACTCCAACGATAACGTCACAATAACTCCAACGATAACGTCACGATAACTCCAACGATAACGTCACGATAACTCCAACGATAACGTCACAATAACTCCAACGTCACAATAACTCCAACGATAACGTCACAATAACTCCAAAGATAACGTCACGATATCTCCAACGATAACGTCACGATAACTCCAACGATAACGTCACAATAACTCCAACGTCACAATAACTCCAACGTCACAATAACTCCAAAGATAACGTCGCAATAACTCCAAAGATAACGTCACGATATCTCCAACGATAACGTCACGATAACTCCAACGATAACGTCACAATAACTCCAACGATAACGTCACAATAACTCCAACGTCACAATAACTCCAACGTCACAATAACTCCAACGTCACAATAACTCCAAAGATAACGTCGCAATAACTCCAAAGATAACGTCACGATATCTCCAACGATAACGTCACGATAACTCCAACGATAACGTCACAATAACTCCAACGATAACGTCACAATAACTCCAACGATAACGTCACAATAACTCCAACGATAACGTCACGATAACTCCAACGATAACGTCACAATAACTCCAACGTCACAATAACTCCAACGATAACGTCACAATAACTCCAAAGATAACGTCGCAATAACTCCAACGATAACGTCACGATATCTCCAACGATAAGGTCACGATAACTCCAACGATAACGTCACAATAACTCCAACGTCACAATAACTCCAACGATAACGTCACAATAACTCCAACGATAACGTCACAATAACTCCAAAGATAACGTCACGATATCTCCAACGATAACGTCACGATATCTCCAACGATAACGTCACGATAACTCCAACGATAACGTCACAATAACTCCAACGATAACGTCACAATAACTCCAACGATAACGTCACAATAACTCCAACGATAACTCCAACGATAACGTCACAATAACTCCAACGTCACAATAACTCCAACGTCACAATAACTCCAACGATAACTTCACAATAACTCCAAAGATAACGTCGCAATAACTCCAAAGATAACGTCACGATATCTCCAACGATAACGTCACGATAACTCCAACGATAACGTCACAATAACTCCAACGTCACAATAACTCCAACGATAACGTCACAATAACTCCAACGATAACGTCACAATAACTCCAACGATAACGTCACAATAACTCCAAAGATAACGTCGCAATATCTCCAACGATAACGTCACGACATCTCCAACGATAACGTCACGATAACTCCAATGATAACGTCACGATAACTCCAACGTCACAATAACTCCAACGATAACGTCACAATAACTCCAACGATAACGTCACAGTAACTCCAACGTCACAATAACTCCAACGTCACAATAACTCCAACGTCACAATAACTCCAACGTCGCAATATCTCCAACGATAACGTCACGATATCTCCAACGATAACGTCACGATAACTCCAATGTCACAATAACTCCAATGTCACGATAACTCCAACGATAACGTCACAATAACTCCAATGTCACAATAACTCCAATGTCACGATAACTCCAACGATAACGACGCGATATCTCCAACGATAACGTCGCGATATCTCCAACGATAACGTTGCGATAACTCCAACGATAACGTTTGCGATAACTCCAAAGATAACGTCGCGATATCTCCAACGATAACGTCGCGATAACTCCAAAGATAACGTCGCGATAACTCCAAAGATAACGTCGCGATAACTCCAAAGATAACATTGCGATATCTCCAAAGATAACGTTGCGATATCTCCGACGATAACGTTGCGATATCTCCGACGATAACGTCGCGATATCTCCGACGATAACGTCGCGATATCTCCAAAGATAACGTCGCGATATCTCCAACGATAACGTCGCGATAACTCCAAAGATAACGTCACAATATCTCCAACGATAACGTCACAATAACTCCAACGATAACATCGTGATAACTCCAACGATAACGTTGCGATAACTCCAAAGATAACATTGCGATATCTTCAAAGATAACGTTGCGATATCTCCGACGATAACGTTGCGATATCTCCGACGATAACGTTGCGATATCTCAGACGATAACGTCGCGATATCTCCGACGATAACGTTGCGATATCTCCAACGATAACATTGTGATATCTCCAACGATAACGTCGCGATAACTCCAACGATAACGTCACAATAACTCCTCACATCCGACAAAGAAGGAGTACTTGTACAGTCTTTCATATTTTTTATGTCCATCCTTCTTCCTCCGCCTCTCGCTCGCTCTCCTCAGCAGCGCCATGTCAACACATGAGATGAATGGCGACAAAGAAAATCCTGACGGCAGGAAAGAGGAGAAGGAGGAAGACGAGGAGGAGGGTTGAACCTGCAGACGAGGACGAGGGCAAATTTAGCAAGGCTCTCTGAAACTGGGTGACGGTAAAATAGCCAACGAACAGATTTTCGGTCGTCTATTTATCACCGAGACAAAGGACACGTCCTCTCATCTCTGAGACACTTTCATTCCCGGCCGCAGCAAAGCATGCTGGGAGTACAGGCCGGCTCTATTTATAGCCCAATAGAGATGCATCCGGTCCTCGAATAATTGAGGGAAATCCTGGATTATTAGGGGGGGGGGGGGTCTGGGAATATCACAGAAACTGCAGAATGTGTTTTCTGTAGAGGAGTATTCATATGTCAGCTGGTTAATTACAGCTGTATGAACACTAAATAAACAATTAGCTGTGATTTAACTACAATAAACGTATTCAAATTATTCAGAAATAACTACATAATGATGAAGATTAGTAAAAAATCTGATTCTTGTTTTGTTAGATCTCTCTTCAAGACAACGAGCAAATAACTTTTAAAATTCTTGTTTTCTGAACGGAGTTTGGTTTGATCAGTGCTATGCTAAGCTAACGTAGCTGCTCCATCAACACTCAACACAACGTCATACAGGTGTAAACACACAAACTGCAGCGTGGTTATTGTTTGTACCCTCTGGTTTATACACATACTGTTTATTTATGTTATACTGTACATAATACGTTATATTAACGTTTAAACTTTATTTACACTGTGATGGTTAACGTTAAAACTTTATTTACACTCTGATGGTGAACGTTAAAACTTTATTTACACTCCGATGGTTAACGCTAAAACTTTATTTACACTCTGATGGTTAACATTAAACTTTATTTACACTGTGATGGTTAACGTTAAAACTTTATTTTTACACTGTGATGGTTAACGTTAAAACTTTATTTACACTGTGATGGTTAACGTTAAAACTTTATTTTTACACTGTGATGGTTAACGTTAAAACTTTATTTACACTCTGATGGTTAACGTTAAAACTTTATTTTTACACTGTGATGGTTAACGTTAAAACTTTATTTACACTGTGATGGTTAACGTTAAAACTTTATTTACACTCTGATGGTTAACATTAAACTTTATTTACACTGTGATGGTTAACGTTAAACTTTATTTACACTGTGATGGTTAACGTTAAAACTTTATTTTTACACTGTGATGGTTAACGTTAAAACTTTATTTACACTGTGATGGTTAACGTTAAAACTTTATTTACACTCTGATGGTTAACGTTAAAACTTTATTTTTACACTGTGATGGTTAACGTTAAAACTTTATTTACACTCCGATAGTTAACGTTAAAACTTTATTTACACTCTGATGGTTAACATTAAACTTTATTTACACTGTGATGGTTAACGTTAAAACTTTACTTTTACACTGTGATGGTTAACGTTAAAACTTTATTTACACTGTGATGGTTAACGTTCGTTTTGTTACTCCACTAATAATCGTTCACTCTCCCGTCAGACTTTGTTACAAAGTGTCTTGTGTACTGAGATAATGTCGTAAACAATATGATTCATACAGTTTGTCTCTCTGGCATTTAGCAGTAATAACTCTGATCTCTGTTTTGGTTTGTCCACTAGTTGAAGTCAGGAATGCAGTTTTAAAGGATGTAAGATGTTCTATAAAGAGTTGTGTGTCATCTGCATAGTGATGAAGATCAACGCTCCTCTGGATTATAACTCATAAAGATATAAAAGTACGTTTGAAGCTTTGAGCGTTAAAAGAACGTTTTGTTAAAACGTGTAACATGAGTGTTTATTACTTCTCTCTGAAACACACATTATGAAATATAGAAGCATAAACAATAACACAAAAAGGCTTTTATTTAGGAGTAAATTAACTAAATAAATGTAGAAATTTAGAATAAATCTAAAATAAAAGCCCATTGTCTGTTTCGCAAATTATATATTCATAGTTTCCTCACTTATTTAATCATATATTTGTTTTCATAAATACTTTTAGATTGCAATTTGTTTTATACTTTTGATATTTCATAATTTAGTCATTTTCTTAATTTTTCAAATGTATTTAATCTGTATTTAATTAACCTGGTTATCACTGCCTCCAGACTTAACTACAGACTAAGATCACTTTAACAGTGAAATTCACTTTCCTGCTCGTTTGAATCGTCCGTCGTTTCCGTCGCTCATCACAAGTCACCTCGCTGTCCGTCACAGCCGCCATTACTCAGCATTTTTATACAGGCGTGGACTCAAAACTGCGAGGCCTGAAGTAGGACAGAGGTCATCTGGACCAGATCCACAGAGAACCAGGAGGAGGAGGTTTCTCTGCAGAGAGAGAGAAAGAGCGAGACGCTCTCTCTAAACTGTCTCTCTTTCTTGTCAGCGCTACAGTCAGTCGTCGCTGTCTCGCTCCGCGATGCTCCCTCACCCCGCCGGGTTAATCCTCCCCCAGACGCTCCTCTCGCTCTTCCTCCCCTCGAGACTCCCGGAGTCCGACGACCGGCGCTCATAACGACCCTCGAGGAGGAGGAGGAAAAGGAGGAGGAGGAGGAGGAAGAGGAGGACGACCTCGCTGTGTGTCGTCGCTCCTCTCCTGAAACCAGCACCTCCACAAAGCTCCTTCCATCTCTGCAGCCTCCCTTGTTTGTGTCTGAGGAGGAAGAGGAGGAAGAAGAGGAGGAGGAGGACACACAAGGTGGAGTGAAGCCCTCCTCCTCCTTCCCTCCTCCTCCCTCCCTCCCTCCCATCGTCTGCTCTCCAGCCAGCATCACCTCCGCCACCCCGCAGCCTGCAGCAGCAGCGAGAGAGGAGGCGCAGAGGAGGCAACACACCACCTCCTCCTCCTCCTCCTCCTCCTCCTCCTCCACAGCAGCAACAAGCAGCATGCTGAACTCTGTGTGGTACGCTAAAAAGATGGGCCGTCGCATCATGGGCACCCTGAGGAGAACCAAGCGGCTCCACCGGCGCCTACTGGTAGGTCTCCTCCTCTCCTCCTCCTCCATCTTCATAAAGGTGAGGAGGGAGGAGGAGGTGAGTCATGTTCTACGTGCGACCGTGCACCGCTGTGTGGTGTTGTTGTTGTTGTTGTGAACGTATCGATCGGCCCGTGTGGTGAAAAGTTGCTGCTGCTGCGTCATGTGGTGGATCAGGACTCGCATCTGGTTCAGATCTAGAAGAAACGCCCACGGTCTCCGGGATCCAAAGTGGTTTTGTTTACCGCCGTCGACGAGAGCGTAAAAAAAACCACGGCGATGAGTCGGTGAAGCCGGTTATTAGATCTGAAGATGTGTCGCTGAACGTTACGCTGAACGTTCCAGAGCTTTCTGCTCGTCTCTCACCTCGTTCTGTTCTTTATTAAATCCAGAGAGAGAGAGAGAGAGAGAGAGAGAGAGAGAGAGAGAGAGAGCTGCATAAACAGCAGCATCATGCTCTGGGCAGATGTAAAGGAACCCCTGCAGTAGCACATGCCTTTCTCCGGCGTTGCCTAGCAACCTGCAGGCTCCTGACAAGCAGCGCTACCCCCCCGCCTCACACACACACACACACACACACACACACACACACACACCCTGGTTCTGGATGTTTCTTCTTCTTGGTGGACACAATGTTTCTAGTTTGAGGAGCTTTGACTTGTTGACGACTGAAGAACACCGAGAACAACAACGGTGGACTTTAAATCACTCTGAACCACAGAAGCATGTTTTATATAAAACAATCACCAAAACTACACCGTTCATCACAGTCAGTAAACGTGAAGCCGTCATTGCGTTCAGATTTTATTCTTTGCCGACGGTCCTTGAACGCATCGTGTGTGACGAACGCTTCCGTCAGAAAAAGAAACCGAAACGAAGCTTAAAGTTATATTTAATCTAAATCATCTTATTCCACATGTTGTCATTATAAATGTCTCCTCTAATAAAGAGTTCACTTTAACAGATGAACTCCTCATGAAACTATGACGTCATGATGGATTCATCTGAGACCAACAGTCATGTGACCAGAAACCAGAGAAACTCTGACTGATATGAAGGAAGTGAAGAGAGAGAGAGAGAGAGAGAGAGAGAGAGAGAGAGAGAGAGAGAGGAGGAGAGAGGAGGAGACATGTGAATAGTTTAATATATATAGTAATGTAGAGTCTCTGTTTATTTCCAACATTGTTAAAACTTGTGTAAATACATATTTAAAGAAATTCATAAGCTCCAGAATGAGTTTGTGGACGTTGTCCTGCTGTAATCGATGAGGATTATGACTCCGTTCATCAGTCTGACCTCCAGTTAGCTGGTTTTATTATTATTGTTTGTTTCCTGTGAACTAGTAGTGACGTTACTCACCGACCCGTTAATCAACCTGGTTGTGTCTCTGATGGGTGTGATGACCCGTGTGGCCTGTAGGTGGAGCTGCAGACCCACAGTTCACACGCTCTTCCTCTTCCTCGTCATCATCACACCCTCAGAGAGTCTCCTTGTTGTTCACATAACATGAAGATAGTCGTAGCGGATCGATGCGTTGTGTTCCGGGGTGAACGTAGGGAAGGAGACGAGGCGTTCAGGGTGCGTAGGACTCGTTAGTGGGTTATTCTACTGTTTTAATGTTTAATATTCACTTTCATGAATCTGAATATAAACGGATCACGTTCAATCTGCAGCTTGAAGATTTTCATAATCGTCCTGAACCCGACTCCCCAGAGGATGAACCTCGTGACTCTTTCTCCCAGAGTCACTGAAGTCCCCCCCCCCCCCCCCCCCCCCCACTGACACGCACGTCGCCGTGTCTGAATCCGGGGGCGACATCGATTATTCATGCCCCCCCCCCCCCCGCTGACATGGGCCTCGCTCACTGAAGCCGATTAATTGGCAGCAGAATGGAAGAAGACCAGAGAGGGAGTGTGTCACACAGAGAGAGAGAGAGAGAGAGAGAGAGAGAGAGAGAGAGTGTCATTGTGCCTCTCTGGTTGGAGAAACAAAGATTGAGTTCTTTTTGGATCTGCTGCCGAGACCCTGAAAACAAGGACTCCATCCATAATTCATCTCCTCTGGATCCTCCTCCACCGGCCCAGCGATGACCGCACACTTCCCCCATCAGGAGTTCCCCTCCAGGGCCACGAACGGCAGCGACATCAACCTGCAGGAGTCCATCGCCCACCTCCACCCGCTCCACCGGCAGCACGCCATCGAGCTCCACCGGCAGCAGCAGCAGCAGCAGACGGGTCGTCCTCAGACGGGCCGTCCTCCGGTCCAGGCGTCTCTCTCCACGTTCACCGCCTGCACCGTGCCGGCGTCCTACCGAGCTCGCAGTCGCTTCTTAAACCTGCGGGACAGCGTGAAGAAAAGCCCGACAAAGAGCACCGCCAAGGTGGCCGGCAGGCCGGAGATCCCCTGGGTTCCTTTCTCCTTCAGCAAGGTACCTCGACACCAGACCTCCTCGGCTTTAGTGTGACCTGTTGGACAGCTAAAGGTTAGGGCTTTAAAGAAGTAGTGGAGTCTGAGCTCGTAGAGTCACAGCTCGTAGAGTCACAGCTCGTAGAGTCTGAGCTCGTAGAGAGTCTGAGCTCGTAGAGTCTGAGCTCGTAGAGTCTGAGCTCGTAGAGAGTCTGAGCTCGTAGAGTCTGAGCTCGTAGAGTCTGAGCTCGTAGAGAGTCTGAGCTCGTAGAGTCTGAGCTCGTAGAGTCTGAGCTCGTAGAGAGTCTGAGCTCGTAGAGAGTCTGAGCTCGTAGAGTCTGAGCTCGTAGAGAGTCTGAGCTCGTAGAGAGTCTGAGCTCGTAGAGTCTGAGCTCGTAGAGTCTGAGCTCGTAGAGAGTCTGAGTTCGTAGAGAGTCTGAGCTCGTAGAGAGTCTGAGTTCGTAGAGAGTCTGAGCTCGTAGAGTCTGAGCTCGTAGAGTCTGAGCTTGTAGAGAGTCTGAGCTCGTAGAGTCTGAGCTCGTAGAGAGTCTGAGTTCGTAGAGAGTCTGAGCTCGTAGAGAGTCTGAGTTCGTAGAGAGTCTGAGCTCGTAGAGTCTGAGCTCGTAGAGAGTCTGAGCTCGTAGAGTCTGAGCTCGTAGAGTCTGAGCTCGTAGAGTCTGAGCTCGTAGAGAGTCTGAGTTCGTAGAGAGTCTGAGCTCGTAGAGTCGTCAAAGCTGTGAGAGTGTCGTAACAAAAAGATACCAACAAATATTAAACCTTTATTACGATCCTCAATCAATCCACATGCACGCTTGGATAAACACGCTTAAATACACGATTCAGTCTGAGTTCAAACATGAAACGTGACCTCGACGGTTTACCAGCCGTCAGCTGCTGTAAAGCCCCCCCGACCTCGTGGTTAAAGGACGATCCGCCGACACACAGACGGCCTAAAGACACGTACGTGTGATGAGGGAGTTCCAGACTTCAGTCAGGACTCAGCGTCTCTGAATCACAGCCTCTTGATTGGTTGTCGTCTCTTCAGTGGGTTGATTTGATCTGCTGCTGTTTTTCAGATGAACAAGAACTTTGCAGTTGAATTGTTTTGTTTTGTTTCGATACTGAAACATCATCGCTGAAACATCATCCTGGAGTAGAGGGTGGGGGGTGGGGGGGTCATTGTCCCGGGTGTCCTGACCTCTGACCCCTGACCTCTGGGACTCATTGTGTTGTTGCTGATCGAGCAGCTGAGCGTCACTCTGCTGTCGAACTCAACTGATGAAAATGTAAATGAAGTGGTTGAGCTGTGTGTGTGTGTGTGTGTGTGTGTGTGTGTGTGTGTGTGTGTGTGTGTGTGTGTTACAGTCAGTTTATGGAGAATCAATACAGACGTGTGTGTGTGTGTGTGTGTGTGTGTGTGTGTGTGTGTGTGTGTGTGTGTGTGTGTGTGTGACTCTGTTGTCAGTAAAACCAGAGGAACCTTCATCCTGAAACTCTTTTGTTTATTATCTGCTTCTCATAGTTCATGTTTCCTTCTCTTCAGTGTTTTGAGCTGCAGTAGGATGTTAAATATATACATATATACATATATATATATATATATATACATATATACATATATATACACATATATATATATATATATATATATATATATATATATATATATATTTAACTGATTGAGAGACCAAAGAAACTCGTAAACAATCTGTGAATTTAAGTTTCTCCACAAAGAATCTCTTTAATTCTTGTGTTTAGATGAGATGAGCTCATGCGTTTCTTGTAAATAATGAATCCACACATGTGGACTAAAGAGCTCTTAGTTAACTGAGGACTAAAAGTACTCAGTAGAACATGTGGTTCTAGTCTCTGATCATGTTTCATGGTAAACAACCAATCAGTGTTTAGACCAACAGGAGGAGAGCTAGTAACGTTAGCAACACCGCTAACGGCTAACCAACGGAGGTTCACTTCAGTTACACTATGATGCCTTCAGGCTCTGCTCAGTGAACATGAGGACTGGTGAAGGTACATTATAACGTTATCGTGATGTGTTCACATGTAATCTGTAAAATGTAGTTCTGGTGATGAACTTGAATGAATCCAGTAGTTTGAAGGAGATGTTTTCATGTTAATATAAAATAGATATTAGAGATGAGCTCATAACAGGCCCCCCCCCCCCCCCTCCAGAAGTAGGCTGCCGGTCGATGCCGGCCGGTCGATGAGCTCTTGTTAGCGGCTGCTGTTCGCTCCACCGGCCTGCTCTTGTGTAATGGAGGTCAGCGGGTTAAAGGGGTCGCCTCACGCTCACTTCTCTTCTATTTCACTTTTTATCAAACAAACAACGAAATCCTGAAGTGTCTGAATAGAAACATATATAATATAAAAGAGATATACAATCAAAAATGATTTGTGACTAATGAGAATAACTAGTATAAATAAATAGGGTTGGTCTTTAGTCTAGATTAAACGGTTTATATGTCGTTTTTTGATGTGGTGAAGCAGCGTGGGATCATGGGAGATGTAGTCTTCATTGCAGTCGTTAGGATTCCTTCAGAGGGATTTAAATACAAAACTCCATAAAACTCCAAAACAATATAATACACATTATTCTGAATAATGAGAACTTTTACTTTTTTAACTCGTACTTTGAAACTAATACTGTTGTACTTTTACTTTAGTTAGATTGTGAATGCAGTACTTGTACACTGTGGTATTACTGCTTTTACTGAAGTAAATAATAAAGGTGCTAACTAGAACCTGAAAGGGTTCTTCAGCTTGTCTCATGGGAGAACCCTTTTTGGAGGGTTCTACCTAGAAGCATCTGTAAAATGCTCCATCCAGAACCCCCGATGGTGAGGTTCTACGGAGAACCCTTTCATGATGAAATTGTTCTGGCAAGAAACCTCTGGACTTTCAACCTTCTAAGGGTCGCTAACAAGAACCCACCCAGGAGGTTCTACAGAGAACCTCTTTATCTTTCCAGGGTTTTTAGCTAGAACCCATCCAGGAGGTTCTAGTGAGAACCCTTTTATATTTAATGGGTTTCATCTAGAATCCACCCAGGGGGTTCTAGTGAGAACCTGTTTATATTTAATGGGTTTCATCTAGTATCCACCCAGGGGGTTCTACTGAGATCCCTTTCATATTCCAAGGGTTCCGTCTGGAACCCTAAAGGACCAGGACTGACGTGGTGGAGCTCAACCAATGTTCTTGAAGAACCCTTTCATCCAATCGGGTTCCTTAAAGACCTTTCAGTGGTGATGTCACTGTGAGCTGTCGGGTTAATAACTCTCTGATTGAAATGTCTGCTGCTTCTCAATAAATCACACCAAAAAAAAGGACATCTGCCCCCTGCTCTCACACACACATACACACACACACACACACACACACACACACACACACACACACACACACACACACACGCGCGCGCGCGCGCACATACACACACACACACACACACACACACACACACACACACACACACACACACACACACACACACACATACACACACACACACACACACACACACACACACACACACACACACACACATACACACACACATACACACACACACACACACACACACACACACACACACACACACACAGGACAGCTTTAATCTCCTCAGAGCAGCAGATGGGTCGAGTTTTGTCACATCAGGATCCAAAAAAGTTGGAAGCATGTTGACGGGGGGGGGGGGGGGGGGGGGGGGGGGGGGGGTAATCTGTCAATCAACAGAGCGCCCTCCCGTGATTGGCCGACCTCTCTGACACTGCCGTCCTGTACGTGTTAAACTCCTCCCATCTGTCACTAAGCACGATGAAAACAAACACACCCCAGAGACATCAGACAACATGGACACACACCCTCCTCCTCCTCCTCTTCATCTGCACTGTGTTGTCTGACCTTTGACTCCTCCCCCTCACCATGTTATTGTTCAGCAGGCAGAAGCCCCCCCGCCCTCCTCTCCCATAATCCCCGTGATCCCAGTCTCACCAATCGCAGCCGAGACCACCGTCATCCCTCCGACGTCACAGGTTTATTTATTTTTTTGTTTGTTTGTTTTTTATTTCCTCCTCCACCTGTTTGTCTCCGTCCGTCCACAGATGTTTGTCCTCCTTGTTGTTTATCATTATTAATATTCGGCTGCTCGTTGTCATCGTGTAGAGTTCAGCTGAGCGGATTACAGATTTACTACCTTTTTTAAAACGCTAGAAGAAGAAGAGTTGGTGGTTGATTGGTTGTCTTCATGCTTCAGCAGTGTCTCCTCTGCAGTGTGAAGCGCCGCCATGTACGTACGAGGACAGCGTAGTCCTCTGATGCCTGTTACTGCAGGAGGCGGGGCTCTGGTGGTGATGATGATGATGATGTTTCTTCTTCTCTCCTCAGGCCAACCCTCCCCCTGTGGTGGTCAACACAGACAGTCTGGACACGCCCCCTTATGTGAGTACTGATACTTTAACTACATGAGCTGAGAATACTGTGTACTTATACTACTGATACTTTAACTACATGAGCTGAGAATACTGTGTACTTATACTACTGATACTTTAACTACATGAGCTGAGAATACTGTGTACTTATACTACTGATACTTTAACTACATGAGCTGAGAATACTGTGTACTTATACTACTGATACTTTAACTACATGAGCTGAGAATACTGTGTACTAATACTACTGATACTTTAACTACATGAGCTGAGAATACTGTGTACTTATACTACTGATACTTTAACTACATGAGCTGAGAATACTGTGTACTAATACTACTGATACTTTAACTACATGAGCTGAGAATACTGTGTACTTATACTACTGATACTTTAACTACATGAGCTGAGAATACTGTGTACTTATACTACTGATACTTTAACTACATGAGCTGAGAATACTGTGTACTAATACTACTGATACTTTAACTACATGAGCTGAGAATACTGTGTACTTATACTACTGATACTTTAACTACATGAGCTGAGAATACTGTGTACTTATACTACTGATACTTTCACTACATGAGCTGAGAATACTGTGTGTCTGTGTGTGTCTGTCTGTGTGTGTCTGTGTGTGTGTGTGTGTGTGTGTGTCTGTGTGTGTGTCTGTCTGTCTGTGTGTGTGTGTGTGTGTGTGTGTGTGTGTGTGTGTGTGTGTCTGTGTGTCTGTGTGTGTGTGTCTGTGTGTGTGTGTGTGTGTGTGTGTGTCTGTGTGTGTGTGTCTGTGTGTCTGTCTGTCTGTCTGTCTGTCTGTGTGTGTGTGTGTGTGTCTGTGTGTCTGTGTGTGTGTGTCTGTGTGTCTGTGTGTGTGTGTCTGTGTGTCTGTGTGTGTGTGTCTGTGTGTCTGTGTGTGTGTGTGTGTCTGTGTCTGTGTCTGTCTGTCTGTCTGTGTCTGTGTGTGTGTGTGTCTGTGTGTGTGTGTGTCTGTGTGTGTGTGTGTGTCTGTGTGTGTCTGTGTGTGTCTGTGTGTGTGTGTGTCTGTGTCTGTGTGTGTGTGTGTGTCTGTGTCTGTGTGTGTGTGTGTGTGTGTGTGTGTGTGTGTCTGTGTCTGTGTGTGTGTGTGTGTGTGTGTGTCTGTGTGTGTGTGTGTCTGTGTGTGTGTGTGTGTCTGTGTGTGTGTGTGTCTGTGTGTGTGTGTGTGTGTGTGTGTGTGTGTGTGTCTGTGTGTGTGTGTCTGTGTGTGTGTCTGTGTCTGTGTGTGTGTGTGTGTGTGTGTGTCTGTGTGTGTGTGTGTGTCTGTGTGTGTGTGTGTGTGTGTGTGTGTGCAGGTGAACGGGACAGAGGCTGACTATGAGTACGAGGAGATCACTCTGGAGCGGGTAAGATCTCTGAGTCATGACGTTTTGAGGTTAAAGTGACACATTTGATGAATGTATGTTTGCTTTGAGGTGATTTCAGCCCAGACTCGTCACACTAAAGTGACAGCTTGTGTGCATCAGGAGCTACGACACACTAACGCGTGTCATTTCCTGTTTACCGTCTAGTGAATGCGTTGATAGGAGGGCACGTCTCCACCGGCTGTAAATGAGTCGTGTTTCAGATCACGTCCAACCAGGAGCTTAGTCTGCGTTAACTCGTGTTCTCCTGTGATCGCTCCACATGTCCAGGGGAACTCTGGACTGGGCTTCAGCATCGCGGGCGGCACCGACAACCCCCACATCGGTGAAGACCCCAGCATCTTCATCACCAAAGTCATAGCTGGAGGAGCCGCTGCACAGGACGGACGGCTCAGGTGAGACCGTCTACAGACGCACCAGACTCCATTCATAGAAACAGTGATTCTACTCTTCTGTCATTTAATTAGAACAGCCCCTCAAAAATAAAAGGCATATGATAAAATAATTATAGTGATAATCATTTAGCAGATATACATATAAATACACGTACATATGTACACACAAAATATATTAATACAAAATAAATAATATAATACAAATAATATAAAAGATTATAATAAATAAATGGAAATAATATAAAGAAACAAACTTTTACAAAATGGTGTCATTTGCATCAGAGCAGGGTTAGTACTGCTGTAGTAATACACAGAGTATGTAGAAGTACCTCATACAACCTACCGGCCCTTTAAGAGGTGGTGTCCATTACCCACAATCCCCTGCAGTGCCTTTCACACCTTCATTCATAATGCAGCTGATCCAGCTGGTGATGATGAAGATGAAGAGGACGATGATGTCTCAGGTTGCCTCTAGCAGATGAACCTCGTGTGAAGCTCATGTTTCTGACTGAAAGCTCCGGTCGCTTACAGACGAAGAAGAAGAGAAGACATGAATGAAACATGAACAGTTCACAAAAACTACAAAACACAGATTCAACAGCAGGAAACGTGTTGAAACGAGGACCGAACACAGGAAATACAAGAAGATACGAGTACAGCGTGTTCATGAAGTTTAAATAAAACTGTGATTTAATTACAATAAACTGATTCAAGTCATGCTGAAATAACTACGCAATGATGAAGATTAGTAAAAAGTCTGAATTCATGTTTTGTGCGTTCGATCCTCTAGACGACAAGTAAATAACTTTTAAAATGTTTGTTTTCTGAATGGAGTCTGGTTTGATCAGTGCTATGCTAAGCTAACATAGTAGCAGCTCCATAGGCTTTATGAATGGAGGACAGGAAGTCCAGAACAAGTGAAGGGATGTGAAGAGAAAAGTATTTCTTTCCTGTTTCTGTGGAGCTTGGATCTCCTTCCCTTGGCCTCGTATATTTTCTTTAATTGAACCTACAGTGGTGGTATTTTGACCGGTGACTTCCTGTGTTTCAGGGTCAACGATGTCATCCTGCGGGTGAACGAGGCGGACGTCCGGGACGTGACCCACAGCCGAGCCGTGGAGGCCCTGAAGGAGGCCGGCTCTCTGGTCCGACTCTACGTCCGCCGGAGGAAACCCGTCTCTGAGAAAGTGATGGAGATCAAGCTGGTGAAAGGACCCAAAGGTGACGAGGAGGTGAAGTCGTATGAAGCTCGCTGCGAGGGGCACGACGATGGTTCCTAACGGTCTGGTTCCCGGTCCCGGTGTGTTGCAGGTCTTGGCTTCAGTATAGCAGGCGGAGTTGGAAACCAGCACATCCCGGGAGACAACAGCATCTACGTCACCAAGGTCATCGAAGGAGGAGCTGCACATAAAGACGGGAGGCTGCAGATCGGAGACAAACTGCTGGCTGTAAGACGTCTGTCTCTGTCCAACCACGTCTGTCTCTGTCCACCATGTCCAACATGTCTGTCTCTGTCCAACATGTCCACCCACGTCTGTCTCTGTCCAACCACATCTGTCTCTGTCCACCATGTCCACCAACGTCTGTCTGTCTCTGTCCAACATGTCTGTTTCTGTCCACCATGTCCACCAACGTCTGTCTGTTTCTTTCCACCGACGTCTGTCTCTGTCCAACATGTCTGTCTCTGTCCAACATGTCTGTCTCTGTCCACCAACGTCTGTCTGTCTCTGTCCACCATGTCCACCAACGTCTGTCTGTCTCTGCCCAGCATGTCTGTCTCTGTCCACCATGTCCATCAACGTCTGTCTGTCTCTGTCCACCATGTCCACCAACGTCTGTCTGTCTCTGTCCAACATGTCCACCAGCGTCTGTCTGTCCCTGTCCACCATGTCTGTCTCTGTCCAACATGTCCACCAGCGTCTGTCTGTCTCTGTCCAACACGTCCACCGACGTCTGTCTATCTCTGTCGTAGTAGTAGTGGTGGTAGAGGTAGTAGTAGTAGTAGTGGCGGTACAAAAAACTTTCGTGAAGTATTTCCACAGTGTAGTATTAGCGTAGTATTTACCACAGTAAATGATGTGAATACTTCCATCACAGAGTAGAGCAAACAGTGTCCCTCTGTAAAACAGCTCTCTTCCTGGTTACTGTGCGGTTTGTTTCTGCTGACTCGGGTGTCTCCTCCCTCCTCTGTCCTCTCTCATGTCTCCTGTCTCCTCCGTCCTTTCTCCTCTGTCCTCTCTCCTCTGTCCTCTCCTGTCTCCTCTCAGGTGAACAGCGCTAACCTGGAGGAGGTGAGCCACGAACACGCCGTCACTGCCTTGAAAAACACTCCTGACGTGGTCTACTTGAAAGTGGCAAAACCCAACAGTGTCTTCATGAACGACAGCTTCGCCCCGCCTGACCTCACCAACTGTGAGCGACGCCTTCATTTTACACACCGACACAAGCTACACCGACACAAGCTACACCTACACAAGCTACACCGACACAAGCTACACCTACACAAGCTACACCTACACAAGCTACACCGACACAAGCTACACCTACACAAGCTACACCAACACAAGCTACACCTACACAAGCTACACCGACACAAGCTACACCGACACAAGCTACACCGAAGCAAGCTACACCGAAACAAGCTACACCGACACAAGCTACACCTACACAAGTTACACCGACACAAGCTACACCGACACAAGCTACACCTACACAAGTTACACCGACACAAGCTACACCTACACAAGTTACACCGACACAAGCTACACCTACACAAGTTACACCGACACAAGCTACACCGACACAAGCTACACCTACACAAGTTACACCGACACAAGCTACACCGACACAAGCTACACCGACACATGCTACACCGACATCAACCACTGCATCACTGCAGCGGTATGGACCCAAAATAAACAGGTTTAACTCATATTTAATGGTAGTAAACGGGTAGAAAAGGATGCAGAAATAACTGCATTATGATGCTGATTATTAAGAAGTCTGACGCTTCATCAGGTCTGTGAGACGACAAGCTTACTACTTTTAAAACGCTTGTTTTCTGAATGGAGTTTGGATCGAAAATATAACTTTTAGAGATCAACGATCACATTTTGTGCAGGTAATAAGTGAAGAACATCAAAAGAAATCAGACCTCTACAGACTCCATGTTTCCTCTAAAGACCCCCGCCCCCTTCGTCCCCCTCCTCCTCTGCTGATGGTGAAGAGGCGTGAAGGACGAGCTGTAAATCCAGTCAGTGGAGCTGCATCACAGGCTTTAATCCTCCAGATGTGAGCTGATGTGCTGCCTCGAGGGGACGAGGATCTGAGCCGGAGGTAACGAAGGAGGAAGGAACACAAACATGTGATGAATCAGCCGGCCGTCCCATCATGCTTTGCACCAGTCGGATCAGATTCATGAGTGAAGTGAACAAACACTTTTATGAACCTAAGAAAATACAAGTTGAGCTGATTTCAGGACGTTAACGTCTTTCCTCTACGTCCTTCCTCGACATCATCCCTCGACGTCCTTCCTCTACGTCCTTCCTCGACATCTTTCCTCGACGTCCTTCCTCGACGTCTTTCCTCGACGTCTTTCGTTAGCATAGCTTAGCACTGATCAAACCAAACTCCATTCAGAAAACATTTTAAAAGTTGTTTGCTTGTCGTTTTGAGGTCAGAACTAACACAACATGAATTCAGACTTTTACAAATCTGCATCATTATGTAGTTATTTCTGCATCATTTGAATCTGTTTATTGAGATTAAATTATTATTATTAAATTACAGCTGATGTGTCGTCTGCAAAATGTCACATCTGACAAGATCTGTATGTTACAGAGTTTTGATAAATCTTTTTCTTTTTTCTTTGATTTGTCAAGTATTTATTTCACTGTTATACAAAAACAATGATTTTCGGATACTTTACTTAAACATTTCCGTTATATTAAAAATAATGATCTGACATTTTACTAACACTTTCAGATACTTTATGTTTTATGTTGTTTTCATATTTTACATTTTTTGGGGGATATTTTACAAAAACAATTCAGATATTCTACTTTTATTTTGAATATTTGTATTAATATTGTATATATTACCAGGTTTTTTTTATATTTGTGCCTATTATTTGGATATTGTACAGATTTCTTTCTGGATATGTATCTTTTATTTAGAATGTTGCTCTAATGATTTTTAGATATTTAACTTTTAATTCATATTTATTCCAAATTCCTTTTTAAAAATATTTTACAGATTATTTTTCAGAAATCTTACTAATATTTTCTGACATTTTATTTATAATATTTTTCAGATATTTCACTTTTTTTGGGGGGGGGGGGGGGATTCTACTCATAATTTTCATATATTTTACAAATATTTTTTCATATATTTTACTCAATTGATTTAACAGAAAGTGACTCAAAATATCAATATGACACTACTTATATGGTGATGGATGATTTTATTCTCATAAGAGAACATGGCGGCTGAGGTTGACTCATCAGCATTATGCAGATTTTAAAGAACGTGTCCGTGGGTTTCCACAGAGCGCTCTAACAGCTCGGGTTTCTCACTAGTTTTAGTTTACGACCCCCTCGAGGCTCCCGGTCTCGTCCCATCAGACGGTAACAGGAGCCCGACAGGTGAGGGTCTGAGCAGGTGAAGGACCAGATGGATGTAGGACTCTGCAGCTCTCAGTGAGTGTCGCGATGGAGGACGTGGACATCTGACCTCTTCAGCTCATCAAACTCTTGTTATTTTATTATTTGAATGTGAAGTCTGCGTCTCTGGTTGTGTGACATCTTATTTGTGTCTCTTGTTTCAGCGTACTCTCAGATCATGGAGAACCATATCAGCCCCCCCAACTTCCTGGGTCAGCCCCTCCCCCCGCCGGCTTCCTCGGGACGCTTCTCCCCGACCCCCAAGAGCATGCTGGGAGACGACGACGTCACCCGGTGAGCACGAGAAACAAAACCACTAAAACCGCTCTGTTCTTCAAACACTGTACCAATACTTTCAGATGTTTTATTCATATTTTTAATAATGAGTCCTTGGATGAAGCGAACTCAGATTACACACGTTTAAATACTCACGTTCTGCTACCAAAGCCGGTTTGATCAGTGAAGCAGTAACCTGAGAGCAGATACACACATGAGGACGCAGCAGAGAGGCGGGGCGCCCTCTGCTGCTGGAAACCTGCAGTCACACACAACGCCACCAACACGTTTTAATATGAATTATTATATTATTATGTGTGGAGCTGAATCCTTATTTGTTCAGGACATTTAATTGTGTGTGTGAGAGGTCACATGACAGGATGATTGACAGCTGTGTGTGAGAGGTCACATGACAGGATGATTGACAGCTGTGTGGTCCAGCAGGGAGCCCAGGAAGGTGGTGCTGCACAGAGGAGCGACCGGACTGGGCTTCAACATCGTGGGCGGAGAGGACGGAGAGGGCATCTTCATCTCCTTCATCCTCGCTGGAGGACCAGCAGACCTCTGTGGAGAGCTGAGGAAAGGAGACAGGCTGGTCTCTGTACGTGCGCGCGCACACACACACACACACACACACACACACATATTTGACACTTGGACACTTGAAACATGTTTGGTATTTAGAGATAAATTGTAATAACCGCTGTCGTCTGGTTCCAGGTGAACGGGGTGGACCTCCGTAACGCCACCCACGAACAGGCGGCCGCCGCCCTGAAGAACGCCGGGCAGACGGTGACCATCATCGCCCACTACAGGCCGGAGGGTAAGACACACCTGGACACACCTGGACACACCAACCTACAGTCACATGTCCACTCACACACGTTTAGGACGGTTCACTTCCTGCATGTTGTGCTGAGCTCTTCCTCTCTCTGTGCAGAGTACAGTCGCTTTGAGGCGAAGATCCACGACCTGAGAGAGCAGATGATGAACAGCAGCATCAGCTCTGGATCCGGGTCTTTACGGACCAGTCAGAAGAGGTCTCTGTACGTCAGGTGAGACGCCGACGACTCGCCGGTTTAACACCGCGGGACGTATGGAGGTTCAAAACTGATTAGTGTCCCGTAACGTTCTTATTATCCTATTTATGTCTTTCTTACATTAAAACATGTTAGATTAAAAATACTAATTATAGGTACGTTCATTTTTAATTATTAGACAAAATGTTTTCATTTTAATGAATTACTTTAATTAATTGATAATAATTTATAATAACATTTTGTATGTAATTTATTATATTGGATTTGAATTCATTTTTATTTATTTAAAAAATAATCATTATCATTTTAATAACCTGTGATGCTAGTTATGTCATGTTTTTATATGTATATATTTATATTTTTATATTTTTATATTATGTTTTTATATTTATATATTTTTATGTTTGTATATTTTTATGTTTATATTTTTATATTTATATATTGTTATTTTTTTATGTTTGGATATTTATATATTTGTATGTTTATATATTTGTATGTTTTTATATTGTTATTTTGTTCTTGCTTTTACTGTTTGTGTTTTTACAATGTAAAGTACCTTTAAATACCTTTTTAAAGCGCTATACAAAATAAATGTATTATTATTATTATTACTTTATTTTATTGATAAAAACTGTCTCAGGTGTTCAGTTGAGATGTTTGTGGAGTTTGTCCACTCGATAGTGTGATGAAGATGAGGACGATGAAGATGAGTCTGACGTCTTCGTGTCTCTGCAGAGCTCTGTTTGACTACGATAAGACCAGAGACTCCGGTCTGCCCAGTCAGGGTCTGAACTTTAAGTTCGGGGACATCCTCCATGTGGTGAACGCCTCCGACGACGAGTGGTGGCAGGCCAGACAGCTGACGTCTCAGGGGGAGGTGGAGGAGGTGGGGGTGATCCCCAGCAAGAGACGGTCAGCCTCACACACACACACACACACACACACACACAGTGACACACACACACACACACACACACACACACACACAGTGACACACACAGTGACACACACACACACACACACAGTGACACACACACACAGTGACACACACACACACACACACACACACACACAGTGACACACACACACACACACACAGTGACACACACACACACACACACACACACACACACAGTGACACGTGACCTGATATTTAAAGAAACAGAATGTGTGTGTGTGTGTGTGTGTGTGTGTGTGTGTGTGTGTGTCTCAGGGTTGAGAAGAAGGAGCGAGCGAGATTAAAGACGGTGAAGTTCAACGCTAAGTCTCGAGACAGAGGGGTGAGTGCTTCTGCTTCTTCTTCTTCTTCTTCAGTAGCAGCAGCAGTACTGCTAGATGTATTAGTACACATGTTTAGTGGTATCCGTGGTATTTCTACTCCCATGATGCCTTGCGTGAGTTATTCCTGTCACTGATCCAGCTTCTGTTAGCGCTACGCTACGCTACCGGTGTTAATAGAGAAGTGAATGAAAGTAGCATATTTAGCTACTTTAATACCTCTAATACCAATGTATAAGTATCAGTACTTCATTAGTACTACAGTCAGGCACGTTTTACTAGAGCAGGGACACGAGTGTCTAAGAGACGACATGGAGTCATTAGGGTTTGTCTTATTTTGGTAGGCAGTGGAAGTTGACCCAAAGATCTATTTTTATATATACATATATATATATATATATATATATACATATATATATATATGTATATGTATATATATATATGTATATGTATATGTATATTTATATATGTATATATAATGTGCATAACAACGAAGTATAATGTACCTCTCCATCACTTTAAAGTAATAAAAACACTGTATAAAGACGTGTCTGATCTGGATTAACCTTCCAAAGAGTTCTTAACCTTTTTCAGTCACTGTGGGTGCAGATGTTTCACAATAAAAGCCTCGGCTTCACAGATAAAGCAGATCAGATATAAATGTATCACAAGTTGTAAACCAGTGAACTCATTTCATTTTGAGCAGCGTATGATGACGCTTCACTGGAATCATACGAGCGTTCATTTTTAATTGTTATTATTTCAATGAGTTACTTTAATTAAATTGATAATATTAAAACATTTTTTTTGTGTAATTCAAAATATTGGATTTTTATTAACCAACAAAATATTGAATCAATTTACATTTATTTTTAAAGTCCTTTAAAGAGCTGCTGTTGTGTGACACTAGTTCTGTCATCATGAAGCTGAACATGTGCGTGAAAGGAACACCGAGGTGTGATGGGATTAGAAACATCTGAGCTACATGTTGATCTGCTGTAGATGTTAGACTCATGATGGTGTTGATCTGCTGTAGATGTTAGACTCATGATGGTGTTGATCTGCTGTAGATGTTAGACTCATGATGGTGTTGATCTGCTGTAGATGTTCATCATGTTTATTTCTGCTGCATGCATTGAGCCTGGATGAAGATGAACTCACACTAACGAGCTGTTTAAAGACACTTTAACAGCATGTCGTTGATCTCAAGAGACGTTTTCTTCTTCTTCACACTCCAACATCTCAGCTGCCCCCCCCAGTCTATTAAACCGTGTGTCGCTTTAACGCGTTAGCCGGAAGGCCACGCCCCCCTCGGCCCCGCCCCCTAACACACCTGGACTGATGAGGAGATAAAACAACATGCATGACCCCCCCCCACCCTCATACAGAGAGGAACGCTTGACATTGACCGTCTGCTGCTCACTGAAACCTTACTCCTTTCCTCCTCCTCCTTACTCCTCTTCTTCCTCTCCTTCCTCCTCCTCTCCTTACTTTTCTTCTTCCTCCTCCTCTCCTCCTCTTTACTCCTCTTCTTCCTCTTCCTCTCCTCCTCCTCCTTACTCCTCTTCTTCCTCTCCTTCCTCCTCCTCCTCTCCTTACTGCTCTTCCTCCTCTCCTTCCTCTTCCTCCTTCCTCTCCCTCCCCCTCCTCTTCCTTCCTCCTTTTCCTCCTCCTTCCTCATCCTCCTCCTTCCTCCTCTGCTCCTCTTCTTCCTTCTCCTTCCTCTTCCTCGCCCTCCTCTTCTCCTTACTGCTCTTCCTCCTCTCCTTCCTTTTTCCTCTTCCTCCTCTTCCTCTCCTCCTTCATCCTCTTCCTTCCTCCTTTTCCTCCTCCTTCCTCATCCTCCTCTGCTCCTCTTCTTCTTCCTCCTCCTCTTCTTACTCCTCTTCCTCCTCTCCTTCCTCCTCCTCCTCCTTCATCCTCTCCCCCCCCCCCCGCTGGATAACATTGAAGCATGTGCTCTAATGGCTTCCTGCTGATTAATGCTCCAGTTTAAAGCTCAGTAGAAGGTTTGTGTTGAGATGCTTTTATTTAAATTCTGTTCAGAGCAGTCAGAACCTTCAAATCTACGAGGGGGGGGGGGGACAGTCCTTCTTCAGCCCCCCCCCTCCAACAAAGATCCTACAAAATGTTTAAAAAGAAGAATCCAAGACATAAAATAGTGCAGAAGTTGAAATATTACAATACAATCAAATGTAATATTTTAAGTAAACAGTAAAATATTACTGTGAACTTAGGTATTTGTAAAATCAATTCTGTATTGAAGCGTTATTATTGTGTCTGTACTGCGCTGTGATCAGAGGATTATCTAGAGATAGCGATGTGTGGATGAAGTTGTTGTATTTTACATATTTAGCGGCTGGTTAGCTAGTTAGCTTGGTAGCTAGCTGAATCCTCCATGCTTTAATGCTTCACTTAATACAGAAATGAGCCTCACAAAGTTGTCACTCAAATGAATCTCCAGTCGCTGCAGTCTTGACTTCAGATTTTTGTAAAGTGGGATAAAGATGTTGTGGGAACATCCTCTAAACTATTTACCAAAACCTTAATATATTGTTATTGAAATAAAAGAATAATGAGAAGTTATAATTTGTTTAGTAAAACATTTGCTGATCGCTTGACGACAAACATCACATTTAGTAGAAAATGGTAATTTTGTGTTTGACTTTAGGCTATTGTGGTTGATTATAATAACTATAATTATCATAATTATAATAAAGGTTATTTAAATAGCACTTAAACGAACAGCAATTACAAAGTAATTAAAAAGAACAAAAGTTAAATTAGCATCCGTTCTTACTCACTTTCGGCATCATTTGCATTAGTTTGACGCTTCTCTGCCTCCGTAGTTTGGTCTCTCGTAGCTGAAACACATTTCTGTAAAAACGTATATTTCTGACCTCATCTTATGAGTATTAATAATTTTGTCACTATTACCAAAAACCTGCTTTGAATGACTTTGTAGTCCGTTAATTAGATTCATATTTCTGAAGTGATGTTTTAATAGGTGTGATTGTGGTCACATAAAGACATTTACTGGATCGTTTTAAAGAGTCCTAACAGCAGATCTGAGACCAGTATAACGTTCTCTCTCTGCATGTCGTCTGCATGTTCACTCGTCTGCTGCCTTCACTGTCACCCCGTTAATCTCAGCCTCTGAAACACTGACCGGGCCCAACGAGCACCTCTAGGCTCAGTCTCTATGCAGATGATACGACGTGTTCGTGAAGAACAAGCAGTGGTTCCAGTTTGGACTGGTTTCATTGTGCAGATTAAACCAAGTTACATCTGGTATTGTGACCTGCTTTGAATAAACGCTTCACAGAATGGCAGACATATTTAAAATATATACCAAAATTATACTTATTTAAATTCTTATGTTGAAAATAAACACGTGAAAAACGTTAAAATACAGTAAATTAAGTCAAACCAACAACAACAGTGTTAATAACAACACTGTTCTCATTCGATAATCAATTCAAGTTGTTTCTACTTCCTGCAGATGTTTCAAAGTAAAAGCCTGCCATGAAAAGGAGGGATTATGCCCTCTGCAGTGCTGGTAGGCTTTTATTGTGAAGCATCCGTACAGGAAGTATTGAGTTTCATTCACAGGTGCTATTTTGCTATTTTGTACAGGTTAGCTTAGCACATAGCTAACAGTAGATCCATGAAATAAAGAGGCAGGAATCCGTAGTAGATTTAAGGGCTTTTAGTTCAAATCTTTCTTTTCTTTTGTAAAACTGTGGAAACATTAAAGAAATAAAACTTGTAGTTATCATGAAAGAAAAGTGAGTAGACATGCTAACTTTAACATTGATGTTAAGGAGAAATGCTAATCGGGATTAGCATCTATTACTACAACACAGATGTTGTACTAAAACAGCAGATACACAGATATACAAATACATAAATACTTACAGACTTTGACCCTCAAAGGCTCCCAAACAGTAAAAGTGAAAAAAGTAACTGCAGCAAAAAAAGGAACTAACTACGGCAAGAGAGGAGGGATCAAAATACGAAAGTAGAGACAACTGGAATTAATGAGTGAATAAAAACAGTACATACATATATATGATATAAACGTACATTTATCAAGACAACCAGTAAACATGGAGGAAGCGTTGAGTTTGTCATGTTTTGGAGGCTTAGTTGAGGTTTGTTTACTTTCTTTCTTAACTTTAGTTTCTACATGTTTAGAGTTTCTGTTTGTTTGAAGAGTTTCAGCTTTTATTTTTGATTTAGTCAGACGGGACAAAAAAAAAAGCGTCTCATTCTGTTTCGAACCGACATCAGACTCCTCCCCCCTTCCTCCTCCTCTTCCTCCTCTTTTTTTTTTTTTTACTCCATCACCCCTCTTCCTCCTCCTCCTCCTCTTCCTCCTCAGCAGTCTCTCAATGACAAGCGTAAAAAGAACCTCTTTTCCCGAAAGTTTCCGTTCTACAAGAGCAAAGAGGCGAGCGAGCCGGAGACCAGCGACGTCGACCGTAAGTATCCCAGAGCGACGTCGTCGAGATGGGGGGGGGGGGGGGGGGGGGGGGGGGCGTGGTCTGTCTGAGAGACGACAGGTAGAGAGGTCAGCTGGTGCTGCTGCTGCTAAATGCACCGGTTATCACGGCATGGGGGGCGTGGCTAACAGGAATGCACCTGAATCAGTGAAAGATGCTCCTTTGGTTCAGGGAGGCGGAGCCTGTTACTGAAAACATTTCAGCCATGAAGGCAGAATATTTGGTCTCACTAAAAGAAAAATCCTCCTCCTCCTCCTCCTCCTCGGAGCCAAAATGTCCACCCTGCAGCCCTGCTGACCGGCTGTGTTTCCTCTGCTCTCTCTGTCTGTCGCTGTAACGCTGTAACTTGTTGTTGTTGTTGTTGTTTTCTCCTCGTCGTTCACTCGGCTCTGCTGACCTCAGGACAACAGTGACGACATGCTGTCCAAAGGCCACAGTAAGTGTGTCACCCCCCCCCCCCCCAAAAAAAACACATCTCCCATCAGCCTCCTGGTTCTCCACCAGGATCCATCTTCAGCCAATCCTGACAAACAAATACAACAATAAGCAAACAAGTACAAAGTAGTCTGTTGACTTCATATCCTCATTTTGACTTTCCATCTTGTAATTTTACATAAAAACAAGGAAAATAAAACACACTTGATGATTTAAGATAAAAGGTGAAACAAATACTGATATAAGATGGAAGATAAAGAAACAAAAAGAAACAAAGGTAGATCCCAGTAATTAAGAACTGCAATAAAACATGAAACATTTTCTGTATTTTGTTGCTCCGAACCGACAAACCCAACATTATCTTTAGTCCGTTATTATTCTGCGTAATATTACGTCAACACGGTCGTTTACCGAGTTGTTGTTCCGCCTCACTCACGTGAACTTTCCCATTCTGGAAGTCAGTTTTCTGAATACGCCGACTCCACAAGAATGCAGAACAAAAGCCCGAAATGTTAAGAAAAGTCAAAAGAATATATTTACCCTAAAAAAAGAAATGATCAGGACTGAAAAGGTTGAAGGAGCTGAAGTTGGTTCCTGGTGGACACGAGGCCTCAGACCTCCCCTTCCTCCCTCCCTCCCTTCCTCTTCCTCCTCCTCTTCCTCACCATCGACTGTCGAGGATCCTCCGGACCGCTGAGCTCCATCTCTTCACTCTGTCACAACTCTCACACATTCTACATCTATAGAGAACATTCAAAGCTTCTGTCGAGGGTTTACAATGAAGCTTCAAATGTCCGTCGTCGTATTTTAATGACGTCATCGCCCTAAAAAAAGAAAGGATACATTTTTGTGGTTCTATAAATGTAGTTTATGGAGCTGTTAGATTGCTGCTGGTGCTTCCTCTGTTTGTGTTTTTAAAGGCTAAACGCCAACAAGTATGGATTAAAGAGGAATATATGAGTTTAAATATATGATTATACTCATCAACACTCTGGACTTATTGGAAACAATCCTACAAAAACTACACGAGAGACAGGAAGTGAAGTGAACACAGGGAACTTTAAAATAAAACAGGAAACAAACTAAAGACAAACCAAGACTGTGACAGAAATAATGAGCAGATTGTTCATAATTACATTTTTACCAAAATCCGTTTTTAATACTCTTTACTTTTTAACACAAGTTACTGGTTGGACCTTTGCGAGTTTCACTGAACAGAAGTTTTTGTTGTTTTTACTTTGTGGTGATCATTTGCTCAATGTTTGGGTTTTAAAGCTCTAGCAGATATTTAACCAGCTGAGGAACAAACTGTTGTTTTCTTTCCACATGAATTGAAATAAGAAAGCCGTTTCTTCTGGTTTGTATTTTAACAAACATTCAATGTGCTTCTGAAAATGTTTACATTTCAAGAGTGTTGTAATGTGAGTCATTGAGGACGCTGTTTTTCTGTTATGTGTTGTTATGGGATCACCCTCCAGTGATTGGTTGTTTGGTGTCTGAAGGCTCCACGCAGCGGGACGGCGCTGCTGGATCAGACATGAAGATGACCTGTTTGAACTGTTCTCAAGGGTTATTCTGTGATTGTTCTGCCGTTGAATGCCTCGAGTGTGTCGAGTGGCTCTGGGTGCAAAGCATTATGGGTAAACGTTGCCCCAGCTGACCCCCCCGGCGTGTCCTGTGTTTTGTTGTGATTGCAGAACACGTGACTTCTAACGCCAGCGATAGTGAAAGTAGCTACCGTAAGTGTGACCGTCGACACTAACAAGCTAACCGCTAACGTTAACGAGCACGAGCCGCCGATTGGCCGATAACAGCATGACATCACGGACGCACCTGACAGGACGAGCGTCTGCACTGAAGCTCCTGACTGACTGCATGGACTCTGGATGTGTGTAGAAATCAAAGAGTATTTATTGTTTATGAATGGAGTCCTTCACTGACCAATGATCTGTGTTGTTTGTGTTAACACTAAACACGTGTGTCTAAAGGTGAACCAAACACTGACTCCAGAGAGACGTTCACGCTTTTGGGTTTCGTAGTTTTCCTCCACGCTTAATAAACGGGAGAAGTTTCAGTTGGTTGCAGTCTGCAGTCTCACCTCTAGATGGTGCCAGATCCCACACTGCACCTTTAAAACGTGTGACTTTTGACAAATCATATTTTTGTATCTGTAATACGGTAGACACTTGTTTTCATCTCTGAGGTGTAGTACAGTAAGAAGTACAATAGGTACCTCTGAGATGTAGTACAGTAAGAAGTAAAGTACAAGTACCTCTAAGTTGAACAGTACTAGAGTAAATATAAATGTGGTTACATTGGTTAAACGCAGCTCTTTTCTCCTGATTCTGTAAAAGGCTCCTGAACACATCTTTATTTTCAACCCGTCAGCGTTTTATTTTAGTGAAAATCAGCGGAAATGAATCTGAATATTCAGATAGTTTTTAGTTTTTTAGAAACACAGCGATGATGTCACACATGAAGTCATTCCTTCATCTCTCTTCCTCCTCTCCCTCTCCCTCCTCCTCTTCCTCTTCTAACGTTCTCTCTCTTTGTTGTCAGGTGGACAGGAGGAGATGGTTCTTTCCTATGAACCCGTCGCTCAGCAGGAAGGTAGGAGACCAGAACCACCTTAAACTACTTTATTCTTATTCTTATTATTATTATTATTATTACTATTATTGTTGTTTATTATTCTTATTATTTATTTGTATTGTTATTGTTATTTGTTATTATTTGTTTGTTGTTATTATTTATTATTAGTATGTATTATTACTTATTATTATTGTTATTTATTATTATTTATTATTACTATTATTTATTATTATTATTTATTATTCTGAAGTTTTATTTTTTGTTTGACGAGATGTTTGTGTTCACAAAGTAAAAACATGTTTTAGTTTTTTCAGAACAAAACTACTTCATGAATTAAAATGAAAAGTTTTAACTGAATTATGTCCAAAGATACAAATATTCTATTTTTAACTCACAGAACTAAAAGCAGTTTTCAGGCATTTAAGGAACATTCAGCGTTTTAGTTTCTCAACCTTAGTGGAATCATATCGTCATCAGTTTGTCTAAATTAGTTTTGCAATCAGAAAATACCAAAAACAGAAACATTTTACAATTCATGTAAAAATTATAGAAACAAAGTTGTTTTAGTTTTTTTAAGTTATTTTTGGCAGATTTAGTCCTTAAACAAAGACGTTTATTCATTTTAGTCGCGTTTGTCTTTTTTCCGTTTTCGTGTCAAATGTCTTTTTTTAACCAGATTATATGAAATATTTGTTCGTTTTGTCATTTTATTGAAACTTATTTCACATTAGATTTAATCTTTGAACTTGTATATTGAAAGCGTATATTTTTAAACTACATCTTCATTCTGGTCTTTTTTCTTCATCTTTGATGACGTCGTCGACCTGAATATCGATCAGATTCATAGTTTTTTAATATATTCAGATTTCAGCTTTTAAACACGTTGATGCAGAGTTCAAACAGGACGTCTCTGATCACTTCCTGTCTCCGTCCTTCCTCTCCGACAGTGAGCTACACCCGTCCCGTCATCATCCTCGGCCCCATGAAGGACCGGATCAACGACGACCTCATCTCAGAGTTCCCTGACAAATTCGGCTCCTGCGTTCCTCGTAAGTCCTCGTAGATAAGACCTGAGAACCCGTCGACTCGTAGCGGGACGTGTTCTCAGGTAAACCTCCTCCTCCTCCTCCTCCTCAGATACGACCCGGCCAAAGCGGGACTACGAGGTGGACGGCAGAGACTATCACTTCGTGGTGTCCAGAGAGCAGATGGAGAAGGACATCCAGGACCACAAGTTCATCGAGGCGGGGCAGTACAACAACCACCTATACGGGACGAGCGTGCAGTCGGTCCGAGAGGTGGCAGAGAAGGTACCGGATCCAGATACCCTATGATCCAGATACCTAAGATCCAGACACGCTAAGATCCAGATACCCTATGATCCAGATACCCTATGATCCAGATACCCTAAGATCCAGACACCCTAAGATCCAGATACCTTATGATTCAGATACCCTATGATCCAGATACCCTATGATCCAGATACCCTAAGATCCAGATACCCTATGATCCAGATACCCTGTGATCTAGACACCCTAAGATCCAGACACCCTAAGATCCAGATACCCTAAGAACCAGATACCCTAAGAACCAGATACCCTAAGATCCAGACACCCTAAGATCCAGACACCCTAAGATCCAGACACCCTAAGATCCAGATACCCTAAGATCCAGACACCCTGTGATCCAGACACCCTAAGATCCAGATACCCTGTGATCCAGACACCCTGTGATCCCTCTGATAGCAGCATGACATAGAAGACAGAGAATACATCTTTTATTGGTGTTGTGGCAGAATGAAGAGGAGAGACGCAGTTCTTGGAGTTGTTGCAACCAGCGGGATCGTTTATTGCTGACAATGACAAGTTGACAACAGATCCAAAGTGTCAGAGTTCTTTCATACTTTAGTTCTAGCACTTTACGTCACATTCCACCAAAACAAAACACATCATGAGGTCGTGTCTGGGTCAGGTCAAATTAAAGTTTGTTTTGTGTGATTCATCACAAACACTGATGGAACGTGTTTCCTTCCTCTTCTTCTGTGGTTTTCAGGGTAAACACTGTATCCTGGACGTGTCGGGGAACGCCATCAAGAGACTCCAGCTCACTCAGCTTCATCCCATCGCCGTCTTCATCAAACCCAAATCTGTGGAGAACATCATGTGAGTCTCACCTCCTACAAGAGATGTTTGTTTTTGTTCTTTGCTCCTCCTCTTCTTCTTCCTTCTCCTCCTCTTCTTCCTCGTCCTCCTCCTCCCCAGTGAGCTCTGTGTGACGTTGTTTCTCCTTCAGGGAGATGAACAAGCGTCTTACGGAGGAGCAGGGCAGGAAAACCTTCGACAGAGCCACTAAGCTGGAGCAGGAGTTCACCGAGCATTTCACAGGTGAGCTGGCTCCGCCCTCTTTCTGTTTGGATGGAGGTAAATTTAAAGTAAATAAACATAATTTTAAGAATACTTGTGAGAAACTACGGAAGCCTTGAGAGGTGAGTGAGAGGAAATAAATAAAGTGGATCTATTTTCATTGTCTCTCTGTGTTTATGAGCTTTTTGTCAGATTAATACAAATAATGAAACGTTGTTGTTGTAACACTCATTTTGTCCACAAGAGGCAGCACTAGGTGTCTAAATGGGACTAAAACATTCATGTTATCTTTCAGGTTTAATGTTTAATGTTCCGTAGTGAACGTTTGTATTCCTACTGACAACATGTGCTGCTGCCTCTTGTGGACAAAATGAGTATTACAACAAAATGGTGACGCTGGGAACAAATAAATTCACCTGACAAACATTTTCCTCTTCTTCTTCTTTTTCTTCTTCTTCTTCCTCGTCTTCTTCTTCCTTTTCTTCTTCCTCTTCTTCTTCCTCTTGTACTTCTTCTTCTTCCTCTTCCACTTCTTCCTCCTCTTCCTCTTCTTCTTCCTCTTTTACTTCTTCCTCCTCTTCCTCTTCTTCTTCTTCTTTCTCTTCTACTTCCTCCTCTACTTCTTCTTTTTCTTCTTCCCTTTCCTCTTCTACTTCCTCTACTTCTTTTTCTTCTTCTTCTTCCTCTTCCTATTCTTCTTCATCTTCTTCTTCTTCTTCCTCTTCTACTTCCTCCTCTTCTTCTTCTTCCTCTTCTATTTCCTCTACTTTTTCCTCTTCTTCTTCTTCTTCCTCTTCTACTTCCTCCTCTTCTTCTTCTTCCTCTTCTACTTCCTCTACTTCTTCTTTTTCTTCTTCCTCTTCTTCTTCCTCCTCCTCCTCTTCTTCATAAACGTTGGGTTCTTGCTGACTCTGCTTCCCTTCCTTTCAGCCATCGTTCAGGGCGACACTCTGGAGGAGATCTACGACCAGGTGAAGCAGATCATCGAGGAGCAGTCGGGTCCGTTCATCTGGGTTCAGTCCAAGGAGAAGTTATGAGGATCAAAACTCTGTCCTCTGCTTTTATTTTGAAAGGATCCTCTTCCTGATCAAATGACGCCACACACACCAACTGACCGGAGAGTTTTATTTTGTAGTTTTTTGTTGTTTTGGTCCTGAATAAGACTCATTGTTGGGTTTCCTGACCAGCAGAGTCACGCACACAGGAAGTATGATGACATCACTCGCAGCACGGTACAGCTCCTTAATGTTTAAGGGAGGAGGAGGAGAGGACGAGGAGGAGGAGAGAAGGTTTCATCTTCTGTTTGAGTCTTCAGTCTGTCCGTCTAAAGGAAGCAGAGACACAAAGCAGAACTTTGCACGTTTGAGCTTCAGCAGCATGTCGGTTAATGACGGTTTATTTCCCATCAGCCCCTTCAGCCTCTGACCTCACAGCTCTTCTTCTTCTTCTGCTCTTTCTTCTTCATCTCCTTCTCCTCTTTCTCCTCTTCCTCCCCCCCTCCCCCTCCTCCTTTAGGGGGAGCTGTGGAGGGTTTTAAAGCGGTGATGGAGAATCTCTCTTCACTTCATCGAGTGTGATTTTATTCTGCTGAACATTGTGAGACATTTCTTCTGTCCCCGTTTGATGAGGTCTCTGGAGACATTTCCTCGACTCGTTTCTGTCTTCAAAGGAATCTAAAGCCTTGTTTCCTTCAAAGGAATCTAAAGCCTCGTTTCCTTCAAAGGAATCTAAAGCCTCGTTTCCTTCAAAGGAATCTAAAGCCTCGTTTCCTTCAAAGGAATCTAAAGCCTTGTTTCCTTCAAAGGAATCTAACCCCTCGTTTCCTTCAAAGGAATCTAAAGCCTCGTTTCCTTCAAAGGAGTCTAAAGCCTCGTTTCCTTCAAAGGAATCTAAAGCCTCGTTTCCTTCAAAGGAATCTAAAGCCTCGTTTCCTTCAAAGGAATCTAACCCCTCGTTTCCTTCAAAGGAGTCTAAAGCCTCGTTTCCTTCAAAGGAATCTAAAGCCTCGTTTCCTTCAAAGGAATCTATAGCCTCGTTTCCTTCAAAGGAATCTGAAGCCTCGTTTCCTTCAAAGGAATCTGAAGCCTCGTTTCCTTCAAAGGAATCTGAAGCCTTGTTTCCTTCAAACAATATTTCAGCTTTTTAATTTACTTTTTTAAACATTAAAGTCATAAATACAAACGACACAAACTCATAATTATGACTCATAATCTCCAGAAAACTCATAATTACAAGAAAGTCAATAGAAAATGTTTTATGTCATAATTAGAACGTGAATGTTGAAGGTAATTAATATAAATATATAAATAAAGAGTATTTATAATCATGAGAAAATAACGAAATTATTGGAAAACTACATTTTCATAACAACAAGAAAACAATAATTTAAAGAAAACTCATAATCACAAGAAACTCTCATAACTTTCTTTTAATGATAGAAAATGTTTTTGTGAAAGATAATCAATATAAATATATATAATAAAAAAAATAATAAAATTACAAAAAACTGTCAGAATAATACAAAATAATTCAAAGAATACTTCAGAAAAAAATACTTTATAATCAGAATGAACTCATTATTAGCACTATAAACGAATCTCAGATCTTTATTTTTAATAAAATGATTGAGACTCATGAGGTTGTTTCTTGTTTCTCATAATTCAAACTTTTATTTGTATTTGTCTTTATTTTAAATATTCTCTTCATCTTTAAAGACAGAACGACTCGACGAGATGTTTCACAGCGACGACGCTGATTTTACACCTGATATTTCATCTTCATCATCTTCATCATGTGTGATGATCTGTGGAGCTCCTCCTCCTCCAGGTGTCTGCAGGTGTGTCTCAAACACGCCGGTTCTTCTTGTACTCTGAGACTTTGACAGATATTTAACCCTCGGTAAACTGCCTATTTTGTTATAATAAAAGTCTATATTGAACTTTACTTAAGCACTACTACTACGGGAATTATTTTCTTTGCTTTGTTAATCATCTATGAATAGAAAAGTATAAAGATATTTGAATATGAATATATATATTTTTTTCTTTTTCTTTGATCACCACCTCCTCTGTCTTTTAATTTTCTTTTTTAAGCATAATAAAAACTTAACAAGAAAACAGGAAGTGCTCTTCTTCTTCTTCTTCTTCTTCTTCTTCTTCTTCTTCTTCAGGTCCAATGAGGAGTTAATCAGCTGATTAAATGATGACTGACAGAGACCAGTTCTTAAACCAGAGCCTCCCGTTCTGTCTCATCTGCAGGAAACCTGTTTCCAAGTGGGTTTCGTTGCTCCAAAATCTGGATTTATATTAAATCATAGTTTGTTCATATGAGATGACACACAGCGCTGGTTTCAAACCAGTCATGAAGATGAAACCAGTCCTGAAGATGAAACCAGTCCTGAAGATGAAACCAGTCCGTGAAGATGAAACTAGTCCGTGAAGATGAAACCAGTCCTGAAGATGAAACCAGTCCTGAAGATGAAACCAGTCCTGAAGATGAAACCAGTCCTAAAGATGAAACCAGTCCGTGAAGATGAAACCAGTCCGTGAAGATGAAACCAGTCCTGAAGATGAAACCAGTCCTGAAGATGAAACCAGTCCGTGAAGATGAAACTAGTCCTGAAGATGAAACCAGTCCTGAAGATGAAACCAGTCCTGAAGATGAAACCAGTCCTGAAGATAAAACCAGTCCTGAAGATGAAACCAGTCCGTGAAGATGAAACCAGTCCTGAAGATGAAACCAGTCCTGGAGATGAAATCAGTCCTGAAGATGAAACCAGTCCTGGAGATGAAACCAGTCCTGGAGATAAAACCAGTCCTGAAGATGAAACCAGTCCTGGAGATGAAACCAGTCCTGAAGATGAAACCAGTCTGAAGATGAAACCAGTCCGTGAAGATGAAACCAGTCCGTGGAGATGAAACCAGTCCGTGGAGATGAAACCAGTCCGTGAAGATGAAACCAGTCCTGAAGATGAAACCAGTCCGTGAAGATGAAACCAGTCCTGAAGATGAAACCAGTCCGTGAAGATGATACCAGTCCGTGGAGATGAAACCAGTCCTGAAGATGAAATCAGTCCTGAAGATGAAACCAGTCCTGAAGATGAAACCAGTCCGTGGAGATGAAACCAGTCCTGAAGATGAAACCAGTCCGTGAAGATGAAACCAGTCCGTGAAGATGAAACCAGTCCTGAAGATGAAACCATTCCAGCGTGTGTTCTTTGGCTCCTCTGTCTTCATCAGGGAGGAGGCTCCCGGTTTCTTGGTCTTAAACCGTAAATGGCTGCATTTATTTCAGGAACAGTTTTGGGGGTTCAGTGGGAATCGAACCGTAGACCTTGTGATTAGTGGAGGGCTCCCTCTACCTGTTGACTCACAGACACAGTCCATCGGTCATGTGACGTATTGGTGGAATATGATTGGTGGACTGTGTGAGATACAAGATATGAAAATGTAAATAGAGTAGTTACTCTTTTAAAAGATAAAAGGGGGAGAAATGACAGAAGGAGACCCGGACCGCTCAGACCTCCACCGAGTAAAAACCATCAGTGGATCCGCTCTGTGGTTCAGATCCGCTCCAGAGTTTACTGCTTCTTCTGTGGCCAAAGTCTGTGACCCAGTCAGGAGCTTCAGTTGTTCCCCTCTGTCACGCTCTTATTTTGAAAGGACACCAGAGCCACAGTCTCACATTGAGGTCCCAAATGTTTGAAGTGATTTCTGTTCCCTGAACTCTGAGGTGATGAAGAAGAGAAGAGTCGATCACATGACGTCACTGCAGTAAGAGTACATTACATTACATTACATTACAGTCATTTAGCAGACGCTTTTATCCAAAGCGACTTACAATAAGTGCATCAACATTGGTAATCAAAAGAACTACTAGTCACCAGAAGTCATAAGTACATTTCCTTTAAACGAGCATCTAAGAGCCTGAAGCAGAGCATAACTCAGAGCCAAAGTACAGAAACAAGAGAAACAGTTAGTGCTATAAGTAATACGAATACAATAAGTGCAACAAGCTAGTATGAATACAATAAGTGGTGAGTGGAAGGCTCAGGGTAGCACTTCCTGAAGAGGTGGGTCTTCAGCCTGATGAAAGATGGGCAGCTACTCCGCTGTCCTGACGTCAGTGGGAAGTTCATTCCACCACTGTGGGGCCAGGACAGAAAACAGCCGTGACCGGGTCGATCGGCCGCCAGGACCTCTGAGCGACGGGGCGACCGATCGCCCCGAGGCAGCAGAGAGAAGTGGTCGGGCGGGGGTGTGAGGCTTGACCATGGGGCGGGGGTGTAAGGCTTGACCATGGCCTGGAGATAGGAAGGAGCTGTTCCTTTCACTGCCCTGTATTCTAGCACCAGAGTCTTAAACTGGATGCGAGCTTTTACAGGGAGCCAGTGTAGAGAACGGAGAAAGGAAGTTGTGTGGGAGAACTTGGGGCGATTGAACACCAGGCGAGCTGCGGCTTTCTGGACAAGCTCCAGAGGTCTGATGGCCGACGCCGGGGCTCCGGCGAGTAGAGAGTTGCAGTAGTCCAGGCGGGAGATGACAAGAGCCTGGATGAGAACCTGCTCCGTCTCGTCAGTCAGGAAGGAACGAATCCTCCTGATGTTGTAGAGCAGGAATCTGCAGGAGCGTGTAACGGATGAAATGTTTGCTGAGAATGACAGTTGGTCATCCAGGGTCACACCCAGGTTCCTCGCAGTCCGAGTCGGCGTCACCACGGTATCATCAATGGTGATGGACAGGTCCCGGTGCGGGCAACCCTTCCCCGGGAGGAACAATAGCTCAGTTTTGTCTAGGTTGAGCTTGAGGTGGTGTGTCGTCTCCACTTGGGTGTCACCGGGGGGAAACGATAAGACCAGCTGGGTGTCATCGGCATAACAATGGTAGGAGAAGTCATGCGAGAGAATAACAGAACCCAGAGATGTTGTGTAGAGCGAGAAGAGAAGGGGGCCCAGGACTGACCCTTGCGGAACCCCCGTAGTCAGCGTGCGTGGTTCCGACACGGACCCCTCCAGGTCACCTGGTAGGATCGACCCGTCAGGTAGGATGCAAACAGGGAGAGTGCAGAGCCTGAGACGCCCATCCCCTCGAGGGACGAGAGGAGGATTTGATGGTTCACGGTGTCAAACGCTGCAGACAAGTCCAGGAGAATCAGGACAGAGGAGAGAGAGTTAGCTCTCGCGGCGTGAAGCGACTCTGTCACCGCAAGGAGGGCCGTCTCTGTCGAGTGACCCACTTTGAACCCGGACTGGTGGGGGTCCAAAAGGCTGTTTTGGTGGAGATAGGAAGACAGTTGGTTAAAGACAGCACGTTCAAGTGTTTTTGATAGAAAGGGTAGAAGAGAAACCGGTCTGAAGTTCTTGACATCAGAGGGGTCAAGTGATGGTTTCTTCAGAAGGGGGTGACTCTGGCGGTCTTGAAGGCCGTGGGAAAGCATCCTGAAACAAGAGATGTGTTGATGAGGTGGGTGAGGAAAGGAAGGAGTTCAGTCGCAATAGACTGAAGAAGAGAGGAAGGGATCGGGTCAAGGGAGCACGTGGTGGGGCGGTTAGACGTAACAAGGTTGAGGACCTCGTTAGGGGAGAGAGGAGCCAGAAAGGGTAAGATGGGGCGTGGAGATGGGAGGGAGAGCTGTGGGGCCAGGATTGGACAGGGAGAGAGGGCTGAGAGAAGGAGGATCTGATATCGTTTACCTTCTTGTCAAAGAAGTTGGCGAAATCATCAGGGAGAAGGGAGGAAGTAGGAGGAGGGGGTGGGGGTTGGAGGAGTGAAGTGAAAGTTTGAAAGAGTTTTTTAGGATTGGAAGCAGAGGTTAGGATTTTAGGGCGGAAGAATGCAGCTTTAGCAGTAGATAGAGAGGAGGAGAAAGTGGAAAGAAGAGCTTGGAAGTTAAGAAGGTCCTCCGGGAGTTTGCCTTTTCTCCATTTGCGCTCAGCCTCTCTTAGGCTCCGTCTATCAGTACGCACTGAGTCCGACAGCCACGGGGCAGGTGGAGTTGGGCGTGCAGGCCTGGAGGTGAAGGGACAGAGTTTGTCCAAAGTAGAAGTTAGGGTGGAGAGGAGAAGATCAGTAGCAGTATCAGGGGATAGGAGAGAGAAGGATTGAGGGTCAGGGAGAGCAGAGGTGACAGAAGAGGAAAGATCAGCAGGGGAGAGGGAGCGGAGATGACTCCGGGTAGAAACCATGTGGGTAGGTGGAGGAAGTGATGGAGCAGAGGATAGGGAGAGGGAGTAGGACATGAAATAGTGGTCAGAGAGCTGGAGGGGAGTGACAGAGAGGTTAGCAGTAGAACAGTGCCTAGTGAAGATAAGTTCCAGCTGGTTGCCGGCCTTGTGGGTAGGAGGAGAAGAAGAGTGGTAAAGGTCAAAGGAGGAGAGGAATGAAAGAAGAGGTTCAAGCTTGTCGGTCTGGATGTTGAAGTCACCGGGCAGGATGAGCGCCGAGCCGTCGTCATGGAGGTGCGAGACTAATGTGTCGAGCTCCTCCAGGAACTCACCAAGAGGCCCTGGTGGGCGATACGCAACAGCAATGGTGAGCTTGACTGGATGAGTGACAGTAACAGCATGAAATTCGAAAGAGGACGGGAAGAACTGAGAAACAGAGACAAGAGAGTATTTCCATTTTGGGGAAATTATCAGGCCAGTACCACCACCCCGCCTCCCAGCTCTGGGAGTGTGAGAGAAAGAGACACATCTGACAGAGCTGAGGGTGTGGTGGTGTTTTCTGGTGTGATCCAGGTCTCAGTTAGAGCAAGAAAGTTAGTAAGAGTACTACTACCACACTGTAGGAATACTCTGTTACAGTAAAGTACTACTACCACACTGTGGGAATACGCTGGTACAGTAGAGTACTGTAGATATTACATCAGTCAGATGATTGACTTGTTGTTAGTGTAGTTCTTGTTGTTGACACTAGGGGCGCTGAGCAGCAGGCTCTTCTTCATGTGGAGGGATAAAGGTAGAAGGTGTGTCAGTGTCCCATGATGCAACAGGAGTAGACATGTTTTTATATCAGAACACGAGAGAGACTGAACGAGGAACGTTGTTCTCTTTGACCTCCAGTAAAATCAACCTGAAGCACAAATCTCGACTGGACATTGGACTTCTTGTCTTACAATCCACTGAAACGCTGCATCACTGAACGTTAATGTGAGTTTGGGTTTTAACAGTAAGAGTACTAATACTCTATGGTAGAAATACTCTGTTACAGTAAGAGTACTAATACTCTACGGTAGAAATACTCAGTAAAAGTGTGTCAGTATAATCAGTAAACTGTAGTATTCAGTATTCAGACTGTGACTGTTGTACTATTATATATTCTATCATTAGAGTAGTATTACTCATGCATTCATGTAAAAGCAGGATTTTACTGTTGTAGTCGGTTGAGCTGGAGCTCAGGTTGAACTATTAACTAATGATTATTGTCGTTATGGATTAATCTGCTGATTATTTTCTCCATTAATCGATTGATTGGTTTGTAAAAATAGAGACATAAGGCAGTATAACTCTGTAGTATTTCTACTAGTAAATAACTTGTTTGATGATCCTAGTTTAAATCCATCTGCAGCTTGAAATGCAGCTCAGGTTCAGAGTGATGTTCTGTTTCAATGGTTCGTCATGAATGCTTCAGAGTAGATCATTCAATATGTGAGACAATGAGCTGAGGAGCCAAGAAGTATTGAAGAAGTAGAAACGTCAGTGTTTTCAGACGGGGAGCAGCTTTGAACTGAGGCTCCATTTTAAAGAGGGAACAAAGAGCTGCTCCTCTTCCTGGAATGAAGCAAAGCTTGATCACCCCTCCCTCCTCCTGCTGCTCTCACACAGCCAGCTCCACTCTGTTCATGTGTTTCCTTGTTCCCTCTCCTTGAGATCTACACTCTGAAGACGGCTGTAACCAACATGGTGGTGAAGTGCAGCAGCTGACAGACTCCATTCACTGCAGAGACACATGTTGTTCAGATCAGAGATCAAACTAGTTTACCTTCTCACAAAGTGACACTCACACAGTCACTGTCTCTGAGAGGAGAAAATGGCTCAGAAAGGAGTTCATCTGGACCAGGAGACCTTCTCTTGTTCCATCTGTCTGGATCTACTGAAGGATCCGGTGACTATTCCCTGTGGACACAGCTACTGCAGGAACTGTATTAAAACCCACTGGGATGAAGAGGAGGAGAAGAAACTCCACAGCTGTCCTCAGTGTAGACAGACCTTCACACCGAGGCCTGTCCTGATGAAAAACACCATGTTAGCAGATTTAGTGGAGCAACTGAAGAAGACTGGACTCCAAGCTGCTCCTGCTGATCACTGCTATGCTGGACCTGAAGATGTGTCCTGTGATGTCTGCACTGGTAGGAAACTGAAAGCCTTCAAGTCCTGTCTGGTGTGTCTGGCTTCTTACTGTGAGAAACACCTTCAGCCTCATTATGATGTAGCTCCATTAAAGAAACACAAGCTGGTGGACCCCTCCGAGAAGCTCCAGGAGAACATCTGCTCTCGTCACGATGAGGTGATGAAGATGTTCTGTCGTACTGATCAGCAGTGTATCTGTTATCTCTGCCCTGTGGATGAACATAAAGACCACGACACAGTCTCAGCTGCAGCAGAAAGGACTGAGAGGCAGAGAGAGCTGGAGGTGAGTCGACTAAACATCCAGCAGAGAATCCAGGACAGAGAGAAAGATGTGAAGCTGCTTCAACAGGAGGTGGAGAACATCAATCTCTCTGCTGATAAAGCAGTGGAGGACAATGAGAAGGTCTTCACCCAGCTGATCCGTCTCATGGAGGAAAGAAGCTCTGATGTGAAGCAGCAGGTCAGATCCCAGCAGAGAACTGAAGTGAGTCGAGTCAAAGAGCTTCAGGAGAAGCTGGAGCAGGAGATCACTGAGCTGAAGAGGAACGACGCTGAGCTGAAGAAGCTCTCACACACAGAGGATCACAACCAGTTTCTACACAACAACACTGTCACCACTCAGTGAGTCTACAGACTCATCCAGCATCAGGATCAGTCCTCTGAGCTACTTTGAGGACGTGACAGAGGCTGTGTCAGAAGTCAGAGATGAACTACAGGACGTTCTGAGAGACAAATGGACAAACGTCTCACTGATGGTGACTGAAGTGAACGTTTTACTGTCACAACCAGAGCCCAAGACCAGAGCTGAGTTCTTAAAGTATTCATGTGAAATCACACTGGATCCAAACACAGCAAACACACGTCTGTTATTATCTGAGGGGAACAAAAAAGTAACATTTATGAGAAAACATCAGTCTTATTCTAGTCATCCAGACAGATTCACTGAATGTTCTCAGGTCCTGAGTAGAGAGAGTCTGACTGGACGTTGTTACTGGGAGGTGGAGAGGAGAGGAACAGGAGGAGTTTATGTAGCAGTCGCTTACAAGAACATCAGCAGAGCAGGATGGTCAGATGAATGTGAGTTTGGATACAATGACAAATCGTGGTCGTTATATTGTAACAATTACAGTTATATCTTTCGGTACAACGATGTCCAAACTCCCGTCTCAGGTCCTCTGTCCTCCAGAGTAGGAGTGTACCTGGATCACAGAGCAGGTATTCTGTCCTTCTACAGCGTCTCTGAAACCATGACTCTCCTCCACAGAGTCCAGACCGCATTCACTCTGCCTCTCTATGCTGGACTTTATCTTCCGTATTTTGATGGAGACTCTGCTGAGTTGTGTGAAGTGAAATAGACAGAAGTCCTTTCAGGGTTGAACTCTGTGTTTGAACTCTTCAACTCATTTTGTCTCCATGTTTGTTGCTGACAGCTGATTGTTGTGGTGTTTCTTCACTGCACAGAGATCAGCTGTCAGTCAAACATTGTGGGGGGTACTTTGACATCTTGTCATGAGTTGTTCTGTAAATGTTTGAGTTTCTTTAGATGGAGCTCCTTCCTGGTTCTGTTCAGTCATGGAGGCTCTCACTGCTCATGATGATGTTTGTTTACCTGAACTGACATTTCTCTGCATGAACATTTAAACTTCTCTGAGCTCTAAATGTCTGATGAATATTAGTATTGATGTATTAGTATGTTGTTGTTTCTTTTCCACTGCATGGGTCTTAAGAGAGGAAGCAGCAGACCTCCTTTATCCTCCACACTCTGTTCTCTTTGTGGACATTTGTAAAGAATCTATGGTCACATTGATTTGTTTGTCCAAACCAAATGTTGTTGTTGTTGTTGTTGTTGTTGTTGTTGTTGTTGTTGTTGTGGTGGTGAGGTATTGTAGAAGTGTAATGATCCTGATCATAATCAAAAAGGAGATCTTTCATTCTTCTCTTTTACATGCTGACATTCTGCTCAAACTAACTGTTGTGAGTATAGCATGTCAAAAAAGTCATAGTATGTTGAAAAAAGTCATAAAAAAGTCATAGTATAGTATGTTGAAAAAAAGTCATAGTATAGTATGTTGAAAAAAGTCATAGTATAGTATGTCGAAAAAAGTCATAAAAAAGTCATAGTATAGTATGTCGAAAAAAGTCATAGTATAGTATGTTGAAAAAGACATAAAAAAGTCATAGTATAGTATGTTGAAAAAGACATAAAAAAGTCATAGTATAGTATGTTGAAAAAAGACATAAAAGTCATAGTATAGTATGTCAAAAAAAGTCATAAAAGTCATAGTATAGTATGTCGAAAAAAGTCATAAAAATCATAGTATGGGATGTTGAAAAAAGTCATAAAAAAGTCATAGTATAGTATGTCAAAAAAGTCATAAAAGTCATAGTATAGTATGTCGAAAAAAAGTCATAGTATAGTATGTCGAAAAAAAGTCATAGTATAATATGTTGAAAAAAAGTCATAAAAAAATCATAGTATAGTATGTCGAAAAAAAGTCATAGTATAGTATGTTGAAAAAAGTCATAGTATAGTATGTCGAAAAAAGTCATAAAAAAGTCATAGTATAGTATGTTGAAAAAAGACAAAAAAAGTCATAGTATAGTATGTTGAAAAAAGACAGAAAAAGTCATAGTATAGTATGTCGAAAAAAGTCATAGTATAGTATGTTGAAAAAAGACATAAAAAAGTCATAGTATAGTATGTTGAAAAAAGACATAAAAGTCATAGTATAGTATGTTGAAAAAAGTCATAAAAAAGTCATAGTATAGTATGTTGAAAAAAGTCATAAAAGTCATAGTATAGTATGTCGAAAAAAAGTCATAGTATAGTATGTTGAAAAAAAGTCATAGTATAGTATGTCGAAAAAAAATCATAAAAAAGTCATAGTATAGTATGTTGAAAAAAAGTCATAAAAAAATTATAGTATAGTATGTCGAAAAAAAGTCATAGTATAGTATGTCGAAAAAAAATCATAAAAAAGTCATAGTATAGTATGTCGAAAAAAGTCATAAAAAAGTCATAGTATAGTATGTTGAAAAAAAGTCATAAAAAAATCATAGTATAGTATGTCGAAAAAAAGTCATAATATAGTATGTTGAAAAAAGTCATAAAAAAGTCATAGTATAGTATGTTGAAAAAAAATCATAGTATAGTATGTTGAAAAAAAGTCATAAAAAAGTCATAGTATAGTAAGTTGAAAAAAAGTCATAGTATAGTATGTCGAAAAAAGTCATAAAAAAGTCATAGTATAGCATGTTGAAAAAAAGTCATAGTATAGCATGTTGAAAAAAAGTCATAGTATAGCATGTTGAAAAAAAGTCATAGTATAGTATGTTGAAAAAAAGTCATAGTATAGTATGTTGAAAAAAAGTCATAGTATAGCATGTTGAAAAAAGTCATAGTATAGTATGTTGAAAAAAGTCATAGTATAGTATGTCGAAAAAAAGTCATAGTATAGCATGTTGAAAAAAAGTCATAGTATAGCATGTTGAAAAAAAGTCATAGTATAGTATGTCGAAAAAAAGTCATAAAAAAGTCATAGTATAGTATGTCGAAAAAAAAGTCATAGTATAGCATGTCGAAAAAAAGTCATAGTATAGCATGTTGAAAAAAAGTCATAGTATAGTATGTTGAAAAAAGTCATAAAAGTCATAGTATAGTATGTCGAAAAAAGTCATAAAAGTCATAGTATAGGATGTTGAAAAAGTCATAAAGTCATAGTATAGTATGTTGAAAAAAGCCATAAAAAAGTCATAGTATAGTATGTTGAAAAAAAGTCATAAAAAAGTCATAGTATAGTAAGTTGAAAAAAAGTCATAGTATAGTATGTCGAAAAAAGTCATAAAAAAGTCATAGTATAGCATGTCGAAAAAAGTCATAGTATAGCATGTTGAAAAAAGTCATAGTATAGCATGTTGAAAAAAAGTCATAGTATAGCATGTTGAAAAAAAGTCATAGTATAGTATGTTGAAAAAAAGTCATAAAAAAGTCATAGTATAGTAAGTTGAAAAAAAGTCATAGTATAGTATGTCGAAAAAAGTCATAAAAAAGTCATAGTATAGCATCTCGAAAAAAGTCATAGTATAGCATGTTGAAAAAAAGTCATAGTATAGCATGTTGAAAAAAAGTCATAGTATAGCATGTTGAAAAAAAGTCATAGTATAGTATGTTGAAAAAAAGTCATAGTATAGTATGTTGAAAAAAAGTCATAGTATAGCATGTTGAAAAAAGTCATAGTATAGTATGTTGAAAAAAGTCATAGTATAGTATGTCGAAAAAAAGTCATAGTATAGTATGTCGAAAAAAAGTCATAAAAAAGTCATAGTATAGTAAGTTGAAAAAAAGTCATAGTATAGTATGTCGAAAAAAGTCATAAAAAAGTCATAGTATAGCATGTCGAAAAAAAGTCATAGTATAGTATGTTGAAAAAAAGTCATAGTATAGCATGTTGAAAAAAGTCATAGTATAGTATGTCGAAAAAAAGTCATAGTATAGTATGTCGAAAAAAAGTCATAGTATAGTATGTTGAAAAAAAGTCATAGTATAGCATGTCGAAAAAAAGTCATAGTATAGCATGTTGAAAAAAGTCATAGTATAGCATGTTGAAAAAAAGTCATAGTATAGTATGTCGAAAAAAAGTCATAGTATAGCATGTTGAAAAAAAGTCAGTATAGCATGTTGAAAAAAAGTCATAAAAAAGTCATAGTATAGTATGTTGAAAAAAAGTCATAGTATAGTATGTTGAAAAAAGTCATAGTATAGTATGTTGAAAAAAAGTCATAGTATAGCATGTTGAAAAAAGTCATAGTATAGCATGTTGAAAAAAAGTCATAGTATAGCATGTTGAAAAAAGTCATAAAAAAGTCATAGTATAGTATGTTGAAAAAAAGTCATAGTATAGCATGTTGAAAAAAAGTCATAGTATAGTATGTCGAAAAAAAGTCATAGTATAGCATGTTGAAAAAAAGTCATAGTATAGTATGTTGAAAAAAAGTCATAGTATAGCATGTTGAAAAAAGTCATAGTATAGTATGTTGAAAAAAAGTCATAAAAAAGTCATAGTATAGTATGTTGAAAAAAAGTCGTAGTATAGCATGTTGAAAAAAAGTCATAAAAAAGTCATAGTATAGTATGTTGAAAAAAAGTCATAAAAAAGTCATAGTATAGTATGTTGAAAAAAGTCATAGTATAGTATGTCGAATAAAGTCATAAAAAAGTCATAGTATAGTATGTTGAAAAAAGTCAACAATGTTTGTTTACCTGAACTGACATTTCTCTGCATGAACATTTAAACTTCTCTGAGCTCTAAATGTCTGATGAATATTAGTATTGATGTATTAGTATGTTGTTGTTTCTCTTCCACTGCATGGGTCTTAAGAGAGGAAGCAGCAGACCTCCTTTATCCTCCACACTCTGTTCTCTTTGTGGACATTTGTAAAGAATCTATGGTCACATTGATTTGTTTGTCCAAACCAAATGTTGTTGTTGTTGTTGTGAGGTATTGTAGAAGTGTAATGATCCTGATCATAATCAATAAGGAGATCTTTCAGTCTTCTCTTTTACATGCTGACATTCTGCTCAAACTAACTGATTGTGTGGATGAAGTGAATGTGAACATGAAATCATTGAACAAGAGTCATTGAACAGACTTTACTGAAGCTTGACATGATGAATAAACCAACATGAACAAAGTCTTTTCTTCTCCTCTTCATTCCAGGGTTTCACACCAAGCTGATGGACTAAATGTCACACTAATATGAAGTACTTAAATATTACTTTCTATTTAAAATATTTACTCATTTGATCAAAATGGCCACCAGATGTCGACAGCACACCTTATGTGTTCATGATGTTATTGATGTCTGAATTTGATTTTTAAACTTTAATACTAAACACGTATAATATGTTTGAATGATTACAGTTTTTCTCAATCGCTAAGACACTACATCACATTCTCTGAACTAAATGTTCAGTGACCTAAACTAATTTTACGAATGAGGCACTCTTTTGGCTAAACTCTAAACACAATCTCATTCTCTAAAAACATAAGGCACTGTATGTGCACTTGTGTTCCAAAAGGGTAAACACATGCTGCAAACAATAACCACAATTACAACACAGTTGTCATTGATAAAACACAACACCTCAAAATTGTTCACACTTGTTTCCAATGATGTGATTAAACCGATTGAATATAAGCCAGGTCAGAGTGCACTGGTGGCACAGGTGTGTTGGATGGATGCAAGAATGGAAAGAGACAATCTAAGAGACAGAGGAAGAGTTCGAGTTCGAGGTGGTGGACGAGGAGGTAGAGGTAGAGGTAGAGGAAGAGGACGAGGAAGACCAAGAACAGTCATTTCAGATGAGCAACTATAATTGACCATGTTCTTGTGCATGGAATGACAATGTGGGAAGCAGGACTCCGAGTTCAACCTAATTTGAGCAGGTTCTCTGTGGCCACCATCATCAGGTTATTCAGACAAGAAAACAGGTAAATGTTTATTTTCATTTTGGTACATACTGTCTACAGTACTGAATACAATAACTAGTAATTACAGTGTACTGTAAGTCAGCACATCCTTTTGTCAACAGAAAAACGGGGGAACTAGACTAGGGGGAAACATGCATAGAAAAACTGTATTGTGATGTCCATTGCTATTTACGGTATACTTGATTTAGATTACTGTGCATTTTCCCTTCTTGCCGAACTACAAGAATACAACATGCGGGTGGAAGGGCTGCTATGTTCTCACAGCAGCAAGAGGCTCTGATTGTAGATATGGTTCTTGAGAACAATGCCATCAGACTCCGTGAAATCCAGGAAAGAGTTGTTGAGGACAATATCAACTTTGAAGGAATCAACAGTGTCAGCATTTCAACTATTGATCGTGTGCTCAAACGCTACAGAGTACCCTTCCAGCGTAACTCAGAACGGGTCAAAGAACTACGATTTCAGTATGTTCAAGTAAGTGTACACTCTTTACTGTACTTTACTGCGCATAAAGTGTGCATAAAGAACACTCGGGAGTCTGTATTTCTGTATACCTTATGTACGACACTACTTGGTGTATGTATCTTTTTTCACGTGTAGAGAATGTTTGAACTGGATTCCATGGAGACGCCGCATGAATGCATTTTCGTGGATGAAGCAGGGTTCAACCTGGCAAAGAGGAGAGGGAGAGGCAGGAACATAATTGGCCAACGTGCCATTGTGGAAGTTCCCGGCCAGCGTGGTGGCAATATCACCCTTTGTGCAGCCATGAGTAACCATGGGGTTCTTCACCATCATGCAACCCTGGGGCCATATAACATGTTGCCTTTCTGGATGGTCTTCGGGATGCTTTACGTGAGCACCAGGTTCACCAGCAGGCAGTGCAACCTGTCTATGTGGTAGTTTGGGACAATGTGAGCTTTCACTGAAGTATCCGAATTAGAGAGTGGTTCAACATCAACCCAAATTTCCTAAATGTCAGCCTTCCACCGTACAGCCCTTTTCTAAACCCTGTTGAAGAATTTTTCTCTGCGTGGCGGTGGAAGGTGTATGACAGACACCCATACACAAGGGTGAATCTAATACAAGCCATGGAATTGGCTTGTGGTGACGTCACTGTCGAGTCTTGCCAAGCTTGGGTCCGGCACACCAGAGGGTTTTTCCCCCGTTGCCTGGCAAGGGAGAACATCGCCTGTCAGGTGGATGAAGTCCTCTGGCCAGACCCAGCACCAAGACAAGACGCTGAGGCAGAGTGAACACTGATATTGACTTCATTGAAATATGCTTTTCATTTAGAATTGTTTTTCATTACTATACAATTTTTTGACAGTTGGGCACCGTATTCTATTCTTTACCAAAACACATTTACTGTGTATAATAAACACTTTTTCTTTAACTACATGCCCTGGCTGCTGTGTTCTCCATTTTTTTTTGTTGTGTCTAATGATTGATCTACTGTGTTTGAATATTGATGTACTGTGTTTGTGATTTAAAAGCATTGCTTGATTTTGAGCACAGGTTAAATGGTTTAGGGGCGAGTGTTTAATTTTGCCAGAAGAGTCAGGGGTTTTGGGAACGTAGTTTGGACAATGTAGTTTGTAGTTCTGAGAAAATGGGTGACAGTTTCAAGAACTGTGTCTTAGCAATTGAGAAAAACTGTAATACGTGTAACATTTTGTCATAGTATAGCATGTTGAAAAAAGACATAGTATAGCATGTCAAAAAAGTCATAGTATGTTGAAAAAAGTCATAAAAACATCATAGTATAGTACGTCAAAAAAAGTCATAGTATAACATGTCGAAAGAAGTCATAGTATAGTATGTTGAAAAAAGTCATAAAAAAGTCATAGTATAGTATGTTGAAAAAAGTCATAGTATAGCATGTCGAAAAAAGTCATAAAAAGTCATAGTATAGCATGTTGAAAAAAGTCATAGTACAGCATGTCGAAAAAAGTCATAGTATAGTATGTCGAAAAAAGTCATAAAAAAGTCATAGTATAGCATGTCGAAAAAAGTCATAAAAAAGTCATAGTATAGCATGTCGAAAAAAGTCATAAAAAAGTCATAGTATAGCATGTTGAAAAAAGTCATAGTACAGCATGTCGAAAAAAGTCATAGTATAGTATGTCGAAAAAAGTCATAAAAAAGTCATAGTATAGCATGTCGAAAAAAGTCATAAAAAAGTCATAGTATAGTATGTCGAAAAAAGTCATAAAAAAGTCATAGTATAATATGTCAAAAAAAGTCAGAGTATAATATGTTGAAAAAAGTCATAGTATAGTATGATGAAAAAAGTAATAGTATAGTATGTCAAAAAAAGTCATAGTATAGCATGTCGAAAAAAGTCATAGTATAGCATGTCAAAAAAAGTCATAGTATAGCATGTCGAAAAAAGTCATAGTATAGTATGTCGAAAAAAGTCATAGTATAGCATGTCGAAAAAGTCATAGTATAGCATGTCGAAAAAAGTCAGTATAGTATGTTGAAAAAAGTAATAGTATAGTATGTTGAAAAAAGTAATAGTATAGCATGTCGAAAAAAGTCATAGTATAGTATGTTGAAAAAAGTCATAGTATAGCATGTCGAAAAAAGTCATAGTATAGTATGTCGAAAAAAGTCATAAAAAGTCATAGTATAGCATGTCGAAAAAAGTCATAGTATAGCATGTCGAAAAAAGTCATAGTATAGTATGTCGGAAAAAGTAATAAAAAAGTCATAGTATAGCATGTCGAAAAAAGTCATAAAAAGTCATAGTATAGTATGTCGAAAAAAGTCATAGTATAGCATGTCGAAAAAAGTCATAGTATAGCATGTTGGAAAAAGTCATAGTATAGCATGTTGGAAAAAGTAATAAAAAAGTCATAGTATAGCATGTCGAAAAAAGTCATAGTATAGTATGTCGGAAAAAGTAATAAAAATGTCATAGTATAATATGTTGAAAAAAGTCATAAAAAGTCATAGTATAGTATGTCGAAAAAAGTCATAGTATAGCATGTCGAAAAAAGTCATAGTATAGCATGTTGGAAAAAGTCATAGTATAGCATGTTGGAAAAAGTAATAAAAAAGTCATAGTATAGCATGTCGAAAAAAGTCATAGTATAGTATGTCGAAAAAAGTCATAGTATAGCATGTTGGAAAAAGTAATAAAAAAGTCATAGTATAGTATGTCGAAAAAAGTCATAGTATAGTATGTCGGAAAAAGTAATAAAAAAGTCATAGTATAGTATGTCGAAAAAAGTCATAGTATAGTATGTCGGAAAAAGTAATAAAAAAGTCATAGTATAGCATGTCGAAAAAAGTCATAGTATAGTATGTTGGAAAAAGTAATAAAAAAATCATAGTATAGTATGTCGAAAAAAGTAATAGTATAGTATGTTGAAAACAGTCATAAAAAGTCATAGTATAGTATGTCGAAAAAAGTCATAAAAAGTCATAGTATAGTATGTTGAAAAAAGTCATAGTATAGCATGTCGAAAAAAGTCATAAAAAAGTCATAGTATAGTATGTCGAAAAAAGTCATAGTATAGTATGTCGGAAAAAGTAATAAAAAAGTCATTGTATAGCATGTCGAAAAAAGTCATAGTATAGCATGTCGAAAAAAGTCATAAAAAGTCATAGTATAGTATGTTGAAAAAAGTCATAGTATAGTATGTCAAAAAAAGTCAGAAAGTCATAGTATAGCATGTCGAAAAAAGTCATAGTATAGCATGTCGAAAAAAGTCATAGTATAGTATGTCGAAAAAAGTCATAAAAAGTCATAGTATAGTATAGTATGTTGAAAAAAGTAATAGTATATCTTGTCAAAAAAAGTGATAGTATAGCATGTCGAAAAAAGTCATAGTATAGTATGTTGAAAAAAGTAATAGTATAGTATGTTGAAAAAAGTCATAGTATAGCATGTCAAAAAAAGTCATAGGATAGTATGTTGAAAAAAGTCATAGTTAGCATGTTGAAAAAAGTCATAGTATAACATGTCGAAAAAGTCATAAAAAGTCATAGTATAGTATGTTGAAAAAAGTCATAGTATAGCATGTCGAAAAAAGTCATAAAAAGTCATAGTATAGCATGTCGAAAAAAGTCATAAAAAGTCATAGTATAGTATGTTGAAAAAAGTCATAGTATAGCATGTCGAAAAAAGTCATAAAAAGTCATAGTATAGTATGTTGAAAAAGTCATAGTATAGCATGTCGAAAAAAGTCATAGTATAGCATGTCGAAAAAAGTCATAGTATAGCATGTCGAAAAAAGTCATAGTATAGTATGTCGAAAAAAGTAATAAAAAAGTCATAGTATAATATGTCGAAAAAAGTCATAGTATAGTATGTCGGAAAAAGTAATAAAAAAGTCATAGTATAGCATGTCGAAAAAAGTCATAGTATAGTATGTCGGAAAAAGTAATAAAAAAGTCATAGTATAGTATGTCGAAAAAAGTCATAGTATAGTATGTCGGAAAAAGTAATAAAAAAGTCATAGTATAGTATGTCGAAAAAAGTCATAGTATAGCATGTCGGAAAAAGTAATAAAAATGTCATAGTATAGGATGTCGAAAAAAGTCATAGTATAGCATGTTGAAAAAAGTCATAGTATAGCATGTCGGAAAAAGTAATAAAAAAGTCATAGTATAGTATGTCGGAAAAAGTAATAAAAAAGTCATAGTATAGCATGTCGAAAAAAGTCATAGTATAGCATGTTGAAAAAAGTCATAGTATAGCATGTCGAAAAAAGTCATAAAAAGTCATAGTATAGTATGTTGAAAAAAGTCATAGTATAGCATGTCGGAAAAAGTAATAAAAATGTCATAGTATAGTATGTTGAAAAAAGTCATAGTATAGTATGTTGAAAACAGTCATAAAAAGTCATAGTATAGTATGTTGAAAAAAGTCATAGTATAGCATGTCGAAAAAAGTCATAAAAAGTCATAGTATAGCATGTCGAAAAAAGTAATAGTATAGCATGTCAAAAAAAGTCATAGTATAGCATGTCAAAAAAAGTCATAGTATAGCATGTCGAAAAAAGTCATAGTATAGTATGTCGAAAAAAAGTCATAGTATAGTATGTTGAAAAAAGTCATAGTATAGTATGTTGAAAAAAGTCATAGTATAGTATGTCGGAAAAAGTAATAAAAATGTCATAGTATAGTATGTTGAAAAAAGTCATAGTATAGTATGTTGAAAACAGTCATAAAAAGTCATAGTATAGTATGTTGAAAAAAGTCATAGTATAGCATGTCGAAAAAAGTCATAAAAAGTCATAGTATAGCATGTCGAAAAAAGTAATAGTATAGCATGTCAAAAAAAGTCATAGTATAGCATGTCAAAAAAAGTCATAGTATAGCATGTCGAAAAAAGTCATAGTATAGTATGTCGAAAAAAAGTCATAGTATAGTATGTTGAAAAAAGTCATAGTATAGTATGTTGAAAAAAGTCATAGTATAGTATGTCAAAAAAATTCATAGTATAGCATGTCAAAAAAAGTCATAGTATAGTATGTTGAAAATAGTCATAGTATAGTATGTCAAAAAAAGTCATAGTATAGCATGTCGAAAAAGTCATAAAAAGTCATAGTATAGTATGTTGAAAATAGTCATAGTATAGTATGTCAAAAAAAGTCATAGTATAGCATGTCGAAAAAAGTCATAGTATAGCATGTCGAAAAAAGTCATAGTATAGCATGTCGAAAAAAGTCATAGTATAGTATGTCGAAAAAAGTAATAGTATAGCATGTCGAAAAAAGTCATAGTATAGTATGTCGAAAAAAGTAATAAAAAAGTCATAGTATAATATGTCGAAAAAAGTCATAGTATAGTATGTCGAAAAAAGTCATAGTATAGCATGTTGAAAAAAGTCATAGTATAGCATGTCGAAAAAAGTCATAAAAAGTCATAGTATAGTATGTTGAAAAAAGTCATAGTATAGCATGTCGGAAAAAGTAATAAAAATGTCATAGTATAGTATGTTGAAAAAAGTCATAGTATAGTATGTTGAAAACAGTCATAAAAAGTCATAGTATAGTATGTTGAAAAAAGTCATAGTATAGCATGTCGAAAAAAGTCATAAAAAGTCATAGTATAGCATGTCGAAAAAAGTAATAGTATAGCATGTCAAAAAAAGTCATAGTATAGCATGTCAAAAAAAGTCATAGTATAGCATGTCGAAAAAAGTCATAGTATAGTATGTCGAAAAAAAGTCATAGTATAGTATGTTGAAAAAAGTCATAGTATAGTATGTTGAAAAAAGTCATAGTATAGTATGTCGGAAAAAGTAATAAAAATGTCATAGTATAGTATGTTGAAAAAAGTCATAGTATAGTATGTTGAAAACAGTCATAAAAAGTCATAGTATAGTATGTTGAAAAAAGTCATAGTATAGCATGTCGAAAAAAGTAATAGTATAGCATGTCAAAAAAAGTCATAGTATAGCATGTCGAAAAAAGTCATAGTATAGTATGTCGAAAAAAAGTCATAGTATAGTATGTTGAAAAAAGTCATAGTATAGTATGTTGAAAAAAGTCATAGTATAGTATGTCAAAAAAATTCATAGTATAGCATGTCAAAAAAAGTCATAGTATAGTATGTTGAAAATAGTCATAGTATAGTATGTCAAAAAAAGTCATAGTATAGCATGTCGAAAAAGTCATAAAAAGTCATAGTATAGTATGTTGAAAATAGTCATAGTATAGTATGTCAAAAAAAGTCATAGTATAGCATGTCGAAAAAAGTCATAGTATAGCATGTCGAAAAAAGTCATAGTATAGCATGTCGAAAAAAGTCATAGTATAGCATGTCGAAAAAAGTCATAGTATAGTATGTCGAAAAAAGTAATAGTATAGCATGTCGAAAAAAGTCATAGTATAGTATGTCGAAAAAAGTAATAAAAAAGTCATAGTATAATATGTCGAAAAAAGTCATAGTATAGTATGTCGGAAAAAGTAATAAAAAAGTCATAGTATAGCATGTCGAAAAAAGTCATAGTATAGTATGTTGAAAAAAGTCATAAAAAGTCATAGTATAGTATGTTGAAAAAACTCATAAAAAGTCATAGTATAGTATGTTGAAAAAAGTAATAGTATAGCATGTCAAAAAAAGTCATAAAAACTAATAGTGTAGTATGTCGAAAAAAGTCATAAAAAGTCATAGTATAGCATGTCGAAAAAAGTCATAGTATAGCATGTCGAAAAAAGTCATAGTATAGCATGTCGAAAAAAGTCATAGTATAGTATGTCGAAAAAAGTCATAAAAAGTCATAGTATAGTATAGTATGTTGAAAAAAGTAATAGTATAGCATGTCAATAAAAGTCATAGTATAGCATGTCGAAAAAAGTCATAAAAAGTCATAGTTTAGCATGTCGAAAAAAGTCATAGTATAGCATGTCGAAAAAGTCATAAAAAGTCATAGTATAGTATGTTGAAAAAAGTCATAGTATAGTATGTCGAAAAAAGTCAGAAAAAGTCATAGTATAGCATGTCGAAAAAAGTCATAGTATAGCATGTCGAAAAAAGTCATAGTATAGTATGTCGAAAAAAGTCATAAAAAGTCATAGTATAGTATAGTATGTTGAAAAAAGTAATAGTATAGCATGTCAAAAAAAGTGATAGTATAGCATGTCGAAAAAAGTCATAGTATAGTATGTTGAAAAAAGTAATAGTATAGTATGTTGAAAAAAGTCATAGTATAGCATGTCAAAAAAAGTCATAGTATAGTATGTCGAAAAAAGTCATAGTATAGCATGTCGGAAAAAGTAATAAAAAAGTCATAGTATAGCATGTCGAAAAAAGTCATAAAAAGTCATAGTATAGCATGTCGAAAAAAGTCATAAAAAGTCATAGTATAGCATGTCGGAAAAAGTAATAAAAAAGTCATAGTATAGCATGTCGAAAAAAGTCATAAAAAGTCATAGTATAGCATGTCGAAAAAAGTCATAAAAAGTCATAGTATAGCATGTCGGAAAAAGTAATAAAAAAGTCATAGTATAGCATGTCGAAAAAAGTCATAAAAAGTCATAGTATAGCATGTCGAAAAAAGTCATAGTATAGTATGTCGGAAAAAGTAATAAAAAAGTCATAGTATAGTATGTCGAAAAAAGTCATAGTATAGCATGTCGAAAAAAGTCATAGTATAGTATGTCGGAAAAAGTAATAAAAATGTCATAGTATAATATGTTGAAAAAAGTCATAAAAAGTCATAGTATAGTATGTCGAAAAAAGTCATAGTATAGCATGTCGAAAAAAGTCATAGTATAGCATGTTGGAAAAAGTCATAGTATAGCATGTTGGAAAAAGTAATAAAAAAGTCATAGTATAGCATGTCGAAAAAAGTCATAGTATAGTATGTCGGAAAAAGTAATAAAAATGTCATAGTATAATATGTTGAAAAAAGTCATAAAAAGTCATAGTATAGTATGTCGAAAAAAGTCATAGTATAGCATGTCGAAAAAAGTCATAGTATAGCATGTTGGAAAAAGTCATAGTATAGCATGTTGGAAAAAGTAATAAAAAAGTCATAGTATAGCATGTCGAAAAAAGTCATAGTATAGTATGTCGAAAAAAGTCATAGTATAGCATGTTGGAAAAAGTAATAAAAAAGTCATAGTATAGTATGTCGAAAAAAGTCATAGTATAGTATGTCGGAAAAAGTAATAAAAAAGTCATAGTATAGTATGTCGAAAAAAGTCATAGTATAGTATGTCGGAAAAAGTAATAAAAAAGTCATAGTATAGCATGTCGAAAAAAGTCATAGTATAGTATGTTGGAAAAAGTAATAAAAAAATCATAGTATAGTATGTCGAAAAAAGTAATAGTATAGTATGTTGAAAACAGTCATAAAAAGTCATAGTATAGTATGTTGAAAAAAGTCATAGTATAGCATGTCGAAAAAAGTCATAAAAAAGTCATAGTATAGTATGTCGAAAAAAGTCATAGTATAGTATGTCGGAAAAAGTAATAAAAAAGTCATTGTATAGCATGTCGAAAAAAGTCATAGTATAGCATGTCGAAAAAAGTCATAAAAAGTCATAGTATAGTATGTTGAAAAAAGTCATAGTATAGTATGTCAAAAAAAGTCAGAAAAAGTCATAGTATAGCATGTCGAAAAAAGTCATAGTATAGCATGTCGAAAAAAGTCATAGTATAGTATGTCGAAAAAAGTCATAAAAAGTCATAGTATAGTATAGTATGTTGAAAAAAGTAATAGTATATCTTGTCAAAAAAAGTGATAGTATAGCATGTCGAAAAAAGTCATAGTATAGTATGTTGAAAAAAGTAATAGTATAGTATGTTGAAAAAAGTCATAGTATAGCATGTCAAAAAAAGTCATAGGATAGTATGTTGAAAAAAGTCATAGTATAGCATGTTGAAAAAAGTCATAGTATAACATGTCGAAAAAGTCATAAAAAGTCATAGTATAGTATGTTGAAAAAAGTCATAGTATAGTATGTCAAAAAAAGTCATAGTATAGCATGTCGAAAAAAGTCATAAAAAGTCATAGTATAGTATGTTGAAAAAAGTCATAGTATAGCATGTCGAAAAAAGTCATAAAAAGTCATAGTATAGTATGTTGAAAAAGTCATAGTATAGCATGTCGAAAAAAGTCATAGTATAGCATGTCGAAAAAAGTCATAGTATAGCATGTCGAAAAAAGTCATAGTATAGTATGTCGAAAAAAGTAATAAAAAAGTCATAGTATAATATGTCAAAAAAAGTCATAGTATAGTATGTCGGAAAAAGTAATAAAAAAGTCATAGTATAGTATGTCGAAAAAAGTCATAGTATAGTATGTCGGAAAAAGTAATAAAAAAGTCATAGTATAGTATGTCGAAAAAAGTCATAGTATAGCATGTCGGAAAAAGTAATAAAAATGTCATAGTATAGTATGTCGGAAAAAGTAATAAAAAAGTCATAGTATAGCATGTCGAAAAAAGTCATAGTATAGCATGTTGAAAAAAGTCATAGTATAGCATGTCGAAAAAAGTCATAAAAAGTCATAGTATAGTATGTTGAAAAAAGTCATAGTATAGCATGTCGGAAAAAGTAATAAAAAAGTCATAGTATAGTATGTTGAAAAAAGTCATAGTATAGTATGTCGGAAAAAGTAATAAAAATGTCATAGTATAGTATGTTGAAAAAAGTCATAGTATAGTATGTTGAAAACAGTCATAAAAAGTCATAGTATAGTATGTTGAAAAAAGTCATAGTATAGCATGTCGAAAAAAGTCATAAAAAGTCATAGTATAGCATGTCGAAAAAAGTAATAGTATAGCATGTCAAAAAAAGTCATAGTATAGCATGTCAAAAAAAGTCATAGTATAGCATGTCGAAAAAAGTCATAGTATAGTATGTCGAAAAAAAGTCATAGTATAGTATGTTGAAAACAGTCATAAAAAGTCATAGTATAGTATGTTGAAAAAAGTCATAGTATAGCATGTCGAAAAAAGTCATAAAAAGTCATAGTATAGCATGTCGAAAAAAGTAATAGTATAGCATGTCAAAAAAAGTCATAGTATAGCATGTCAAAAAAAGTCATAGTATAGCATGTCGAAAAAAGTCATAGTATAGTATGTCGAAAAAAAGTCATAGTATAGTATGTTGAAAAAAGTCATAGTATAGTATGTCAAAAAAATTCATAGTATAGCATGTCAAAAAAAGTCATAGTATAGTATGTTGAAAATAGTCATAGTATAGTATGTCAAAAAAAGTCATAGTATAGCATGTCGAAAAAGTCATAAAAAGTCATAGTATAGTATGTTGAAAATAGTCATAGTATAGTATGTCAAAAATAGTCATAGTATAGCATGTCGAAAAAAGTCATAAAAAGTCATAGTATAGTATGTTGAAAAAAGTCATAGTATAGCATGTCGAAAAAAGTCATAAAAAGTCATAGTATAGCATGTCGAAAAAAGTAATAGTATAGCATGTCAAAAAAAGTCATAGTATAGCATGTCAAAAAAAGTCATAGTATAGCATGTCGAAAAAAGTCATAGTATAGTATGTCGAAAAAAAGTCATAGTATAGTATGTTGAAAAAAGTCATAGTATAGTATGTCAAAAAAATTCATAGTATAGCATGTCAAAAAAAGTCATAGTATAGTATGTTGAAAATAGTCATAGTATAGTATGTCAAAAAAAGTCATAGTATAGCATGTCGAAAAAGTCATAAAAAGTCATAGTATAGTATGTTGAAAATAGTCATAGTATAGTATGTCAAAAAAAGTCATAGTATAGCATGTCGAAAAAAGTCATAAAAAGTCATAGTATAGTATGTTGAAAAAAGTCATAGATCCCGGATAAGTGGTTGAAGATGAGATGAGATGAGATGAGACACATATTACACGGTAATCAGCGTTGCATGTTTGACCAAAATATCAAAAAAACGAAAAATTATTTTTGGAGAGTTTTCAAAGTGTTTTTGTTTGGAATATGTATAATAAACATACCATTTAGTTATCGCTACTGAGAATTTAACAAACATAAAAAAAGAATGAAAAAAACATGACGTAGATAAGTTTGCAGTTTTCAAGGTGTATATTTAAATATCATCTATTACACACATGAAGATAAAGTTGTGAACACCGGCTGAATATCTATGATCAGAATCATTATAACTGTATTTTAACTGCTACTGTGTAAAGAATACTGCTGTTAAAAATAACCTGATTTGTTTAAAGTGTTTGCAAACCAAATGTTATTGCATTTTTGTTCATATAGCAGTACTTTTAAAATAAAAGTGCACAGTATATTACTTTTGAATTCATTATTTAATTTTGTGCATAACAATGCAATTAATCGCAGAAAATCATGCGATTAATTGCGATAAAAAATGTTAATCGTTGCCCAGCACTAATTTAAAACAAAAAAATTAAGACGAATGTGGTGCCAAACCCCCCGAAAAGTCTAAATTTACAATCCTGACTTCATTAAGTCCGGCTTTGTGAACGGAGGTAACGAGGCAGAGAGAGCCCAGTGTGTGGACTGTTGTGACTGTTGTTATTGTTCATTTGTCACAGATATGAAGAACAACTTCTGGTTCTGCCATGCCAAAATGAAGACTACTGAAGCATATAATTTGCAGATTATAAGGCTATATTTTCATTTGCACTTTATTTAAATTCTATTTAGTTTATTTAATTTGAAACTTATTATTTTGACTGTATATATTTTATGTTTATAAAATGTTATGTTTATTTTTTTGTAGTAAAATCTAATTATTAGTTATTTTTGTGTTAATAAGCCTGACTTGAGCCTTAAATTTGTATTTGTAATTCTTGTATTACCTTGATTTGTTCCATGAATTGTTAGCCTGTTGTGCGTCTTGTTGTATTTGTATGCAGGTTTACATACACATGATAAATAAATGTGATGATCACATTGTAACATGTATTATCTCCATAATGCAGTAGTGATGCCTCTAGTGGACACCAGGAGAATAACATGTATTATCTCCATAATGCAGTAGCGATGCCTCTAGTGGACACCAGGAGAATAACATGTATTATCTCCATAATGCAGTAGCGATGTCTCTAGTGGACACCAGTAGAATAACATGTATTATCTCCATAATGCAGCAGCGATGCCTCTAGTGGACACCAGTAGAATAACATGTATTATCTCCATAATGCAGTAGCGATGCCTCTAGTGGACACCAGGAGAATAACATGTATTATCTCTATAATACAGTAGCGATGCCTCTAGTGGACACCAGTAGAATAACATGTATTATCTCCATAATACAGCAGCGATGCCTCTAGTGGACACCAGTAGAATAACATGTATTGTATATTAAAGAATGCATGATATTATGCTGTTAAATTCGTGGGATTATTAAGTTTATTAAAGGAGCTGAGGTACTCATTATTCATTAACACAAATACAAAACAATGTGAAGTGATTAAACTGTAGTCCAAGCAATAGTTTCCATGGAGAGGACAAAATGAGAGCACACTCAAAACTATCTGGCAGCTTTTATTCTCAAGGTGTGACAGCAGACAGGTGACCCTGATGCTACAGGTGGGTTCAGTAGATCAGCAACAAGGAGACGACGTGGAGGAATAAATTAAAAACCCCAAAAGAACTCGTCAGGTAAACAAAACAAAAAAACTTAACAAAAATCAACTTCGGCCTCGACAACAACAAACAGAAGATTCAAATAAAAACAATAAAAAAAAAAAATCTGTTAGAAAACTCGAGTGCGTTTTAGTTTTTGGTTTGTTTCTTCCTCACTGTGCTTCTGTGACTCTACACACACACACACACACACACACACACACACACACACACACACACACACACACACACACACACACACACACACACACTCTCTGTACACTGAACAGATCAAACCTTCAGTATTTACACTCGTTTTTATAGACTCTCTCTCTCTCTCTCTCTCTCTCTCTCTCTCTCTCTCAGGGCTGCAGCTTTAAAGAGTTTAAGCCCCGCCTCTCTCGTTCTCACCCCGGTCGGCCAATCAGCAGCTGCTGTTCTTGAACTCTCCGTTCTCAGTGATGGACAGTTTGGTGGGGTTGGTGGGTGACAGGCCGTTGCGGAGGTTCGGTGTGCTGTAGCGCTCCTTCACCTGCGTCAGCGCCGCCATCAGCCGCGAGTTCGCCGCGTCCAGGGAGTCGATCCGCTGCTCCTGATTGGATAAGAGAAAAACAAAACAAGGTTTAAAAAACACAAAATAATCACCTCAATTAAAACCCTTAAACACACCTTCATCTAAAAACCTAACCTCTTAGACAGATATCATTCATTTAAAAAACTAAATCGCACCTTTATTTTGAAAGTATAAAAACTATTTCAAAAGCTTTGATGAGCAATTTAAGTAGATTTACTTTCATTTTAAACAATAACAAACTCATTAATGACTTTAAAGTGATTCTTGAGGGATTTTAACAAATATGTATTCACGTATTAAAAGCTTTATTAGTTAATAAGCTGTAATATATTAAGGGGTTTCTGAACATTTCTATCAGATAGTTTGAAAGCATTCCTGAAACGTCTTAGTTATGTTATATTAAACGCACCAAATGTTTTAATTAAGGGACAACTTTCATTTCCAAAATCACAAGTTATTACATTTATCCCCATAAAATACATTTTTAATTTCCTTTATTACATCACTATATAACTGGTAAAACACACACATTTTAATTACAACATATTCAGGAGAGTAATTATATTTTTAGAGATTCTTGTTCATTATTACGGTATTTAATGGAAACATTAGTGATGTTTTATACATGTATAAAACATCACTACAGATAACTTACATGTGTGTGAAGAACTGAATGTTTCAGAATTAAACTGCAAACGTATTCATAAATGAATGGATTATAAAAGAAGTTATAAATAAGTGAAAAGTAATAATTCATCACTATTTAATACATCAGTTTACAAACGGAGTAACATAATGAATGGAATATCCAGTAATGAGGGTTTCTACAGGCAGTAAATGTGAGGTTTATTCATGAATCACGAGGTTTTAAAGTATCAGACATGATTCAACTGGCAAAAAATCCTTAAAACCAAACAGCTGTAAGTTATCCCTGAATGTATACATTCTATAAAGTCAGAGATGAACTTCATGTTGTTTAAACTGAGCAGATAGTTCATTAAAATGTCTATAAAACCTGTAATACTTTGTTGGAAATGATCTTGATTTGGTTTCAGAGTAAAGTTGTGAAAATGAAACATCCAGGAAAACGTTTCAGGGAACAGCAGAAAATATAGAAAATATAAACGGCCCAAAACAAACAAAGGAAGGAACCAAAGAGAACGTGAGATCAAAGCTCTGCTGCAGCTTCTCAGCAGGAAGTCAAAACTCTGATCTTTGATCCACCTGCTCAGAAATTGAGACCATCAAGACCCGAGCGGACGGAGTCTAGAAGAGAGTGAACTGGCAGCTCCGGTGCTTCAGAGGGGGGGGGGGGGGTGAAGGGGGGAGCAGCCAAACAGAAATGAAACCAGCTCAGAGCGCCACAAACCAAAACACCAGCAGCCTGAGACGCCTCACACGAGTCCATGTGAACGACACCATGAACATGATGAGCGAGTTACACCGACCCCATCGCTAGGAGGCAACGACGTCACAATTATTATCTAACGGTGAAACTACAGAGTAAATTATAAAGGTGCTAAATACAATAATCAGAGCATTTCTATTGCCTGTGAGCAGCTCTCATCATGGTGTTGGTTAGCAGCTAACGGTGCTAGCAGTGCTGAGAGATCTAACAGAGCTAACAGTGCTAACAGAGCTAACAGTGCTGAGAGATCTAACAGAGCTAACAGTGCTAACAGAGCTAACAGTGCTGAGAGATCTAACAGAGCTAACAGTGCTAACAGAGCTAACAGAGCTAACAGTGCTAACAGAGCTAACAGTGCAGAGAGATCTAACAGAGCTAACAGTGCTGAGAGATCTAACAGAGCTAACAGTGCTAACAGAGCTAACAGTGCTAACAGTGCAGAGAGATCTAACAGAGCTAACAGAGCTAACAGTGCTGAGAGATCTAACAGAGCTAACAG
>NW_027176572.1:2213104-2235604 GCF_023349555.1 Cebidichthys violaceus
GTTTAAATATATATATATACATACACAGTATATATACACAGTATATATATATATATATACTGTGTGTATGTATATATATTTATATATTTAATATGAGGAGAGCATCACTCAGTGATTAAAGTCTCTTCATCGGTCTGATCTTTACCTTCTCAGTGTTCTTTTCTTCCTCCTTACTCCTCTCCTTTCCCTCCTCTCCTTCCTCCTCCTCTTCCTCCTCGTACTGGCCGTTGTTGAGCACCCAGGCCGCCGTCCTCTCCACCGGAGACATCGCCACGGCCACCGCCTCCACCGGAGACGCCACCTGAACGCACAGCGGTGACATCATCACGAGGTATTCTAATACTCCCCATCATGCTGAGAAACACCTGTAAAGAACCCTTTGCTGTGTGACACCTCCACGCCTCAGGGTACTGACTGGTACTGGTACCGGAGGTTACACGCTTCTGGACCGCTGCGTCTCTGCAGTACCTGCTGTGGCTGCTTGGCGGCGCTCCTCGCGGGCGGAGTCGCGTTCTCCGTAGAGCAGGCGGCCTGCTGGCGCCCGGCGGGGCCGGGGGTCGGCGTGGGCTCCGCGTCGCCGCTGCCGCCGCTGTGCGGCGAGGCGCCGTGAGGGAGGGAGCGCGGCGTCCTGGCCCCGCCCCCTCCCCTGCTCTGCTGCTCCACCTTGACGATGTGGGCGGTGCCCGCCGTCGTGCTCTGTCGGGGGACGGCGACCGCCACCGGGAGGTCGGGGGGGGCGTGGCGGCGCGGCGGCGTGGAACACTCCTCGCTCCGCGCGCTCCGCCTGCCGCCCGACTCGTCCAGGCTGCTGTTGGACGGCGCGCGACATTTCACCCCCGCCTGGCTGCCGCCGAAGTCGTCGGAGTTGCTGCGGCTGTTGTGCGAGCTGCTCTCGGTGCTCAGGTTCTCGGAGGAGGAGTCCTGGCGCAGCGAGTGGGCGGAGCGTGTGGACAGGCTGTGGGCGGGGTTACTCAGGTGGTACACGGGGTTCTGGAAGGACAGCGGCTGCAGGCCGCGCTGCTGGCTGAGCGACGGGTGCAGCGGACGCCTCGCCTGCGGCGCGCTCTGCGGCTGCCCGTCTCTGGGCGGGGCTCTGGTCTGGTGCGCCGCCGGGTCGGAGTAGTTGAGCGGGGGGGCGTGTCCGACGGAGGCCTGGGAGCCCGCCCTGCTGAGGCGGGGCGGGGCCTCGTGGTGGTGCGGGCTCTGGACGTCCTGCAGGTCCACCAGAGAGATGCTGCGTCCGTTGGGCAGCAGGTGGTCTCGCTCCTCCTGGTCGGAGAAGCCGGTGTGGGCGGAGGGGTGCTGCTGAGCCAGCAGGGGGCGCTGACCTCGAGCGAAACCCTCCATCAGATCGCCCACCGGAGAGCGAAGGCTGCGGGCGTCGCTGCGGCTGCAGGAAGTGACACGAGAGTCAGACTCTTCAAGACTGTAAACCAGAGGTCTTCAGCAGGGGGTCCGCGACCCATAGGGGGTCCACGGAGGTACTGCAGGGGGTCCGCACAATTTTTGGTTGATTAAACTATTTTTTTTATTTTTTTCCCCAAACATGAATCTGTCCATTATTTTAATAGTTCAGTATTGTAAGCACAATAACAAGTATACAAGTTTAATCCAACACTTTTTAGACGCTTTAGAAACAGGAAGTCGTATCACCTGTCTTGATATGAATGGAACTCTGAAGCTCTTCTCTGATTGGTTACCTGTCGGCGGGGTCCTCAAAGATCCGCTGTAACCCTGACGACAGGCTGCCGCTGATGTTGTGGGCCGAGCTGTGTTCCTGGAAGCGTCTCAGCTGCTGCTGGACGGGCGTGGGAGCCGACAGGCAGCGGGAGATATCTCCCAGAATCCTCGGCAGCGGACCCAGCTTCGCTACGGTGGCCTGCAGGAAGGAATTTTCACCCTGGGGTCGCCGTGTGTGTGTGTGTGTGTGTGTGTGTGTGTGTGTGTGTGTGTGTGTGTGTGTGTGGATGGTTTTTGGATGGAAGCACCAGGATGCAGTGGTGATTGTGGTGGGAGAGCCGTGGCAACAGAGAGAGTCGGCCGCACAGGAAGTGAACAGAAGGAGGAGGGGGAGGAGGGGGGGAGGAAACAAACATGAGGGAAACTTAATGGAAACAAAAAATCAAACTAGAACAACATGCTTCTACTGAACAGAACCTCAGCCAACACTGCAGAGCCATGCTGAGACTGAGCTCCAACAGACGACACAGGTGAGACACAGCACAGCGGGGGGGGGGGGGGGGGGGGGGGGGGGGGGGTTTCAGGCCATGCTGTGAAGTTCAGCCACACAGCGTTAATGTGGTGAGATGAAGTGGAGTGATCTCTGCTGCTGAGGGTAACTCATTACATCATCGAATATTTACATCTCACACATATACACACACACACACACACACACACACACACACACACACACACACACTGATCAATAACTGATCACTCAGTTAACACACAGACTGTTTATGGGACACTAATCAGTCTGATTGATGTTTTGACGGAACCTCCGGTTCTTTAAAGTTCTCCTGTTCTTCATGAATTAAAGCTGCATTCTCTCTAGTGTCCAGCAGGGGGCGACTCCTCTGGTTGTATAGAAGTCTAGTCTAAAATGACTCTACTTCTCTCTTGATTTATTCCCTCAGTAAACATCATTGTAAACATGAGTTTATGGTCTCAATCTCTAGTTTACAGTCTTCTTCAATACAGCATGATGTTCATTTAGTACATTATGCTCCATTTAGAGTCAAACAGACCATAAAGCAGAAGATGCTTTAGGGGCGGGGGCTACACGCTGATTGACAGGTCTCTACCGCAGCAACCTGCCAATCAGGATCACAGTCTGTTTAGAAGAAGACGTAGTCGTTGTGACGTCACTCATTGGTTTGTGGACTGACGTTATGAAGCCATCTTAGAACACAACCAGTGAACAGGAAGTGACCATATCAGGACTGAGAAGGAGCGACGTAGAGACGTCGTATATATTAATAAAACCTGTGTAAGTCATCACTGCACACACACACACACACACACACACACACACACACACACACACACACACACACACACACACACACACACACCTTGTCGAGCTGAGAGACGACCTCCCACAGCAGAGCGTGCAGGACGGACAGCTCGCGGCCGAGGTCGATGTAGCCCTCGAAGCCCGGCGTGTTGGACAGCGTCTCCGGGTTGGAGATCTCCGACAGGAAACGCATCATCCCCGCCCACTCGTGCTCCAGGAAGTCGTTCATGAAGGCCATGTACTCCTCTTTGTTTCCAAACCTGCGGACGACACGCGGACATATTCAGACGCTCCTTTCCACGTTGTCAGATTTGATTAAATTCACCTTGAGGACTCAAAAACAAACAGGAAGCTGACTGTTCGCTACTCGTGCTCATGCAACATGTTAGGCCTCGTGGATTCATTTGAAACATCTGACACACGTGAACATTACGGTAAGAGTGAGGGACAGATAGAATCTGTTAGATCTTCCTGAGAGGACACATGTCCTGGAGGATTAGATCACACTAGCATGTGATCTTACCTGAAAACAACATCTACTCAGTCCGCTGTTATGTTCAACGACAATAATCCTGAAACTTGATCAAATGGATTCTGGATTAAGAGGATCTCCAGATGAATCCCATCATCTCCTGTTTTATGAAGTCATCTGGTTAGATCTAGTGCTGTGTCTCAATATACATATATATTATATTATTAGATAAAACAGATGTTGACAATATTTGCGAATGATAATAGGTAATAAATCGCAATGCCATAGTAGTAAAACCTGATGCTGGGTTTGGGTAGCAGAGCTGTAGGCCACCTCCCTGAACCCTCTTGCTGCTGTTGACCCGCAGACACTCACTTGGTGAAGTTGGCGAGGTTCTGGATGACTTTAGCGATGAGCGTGAGAGTCCGGGACGTCCGGTCGTCGGGATATTCCTGCATCAGGTTGAAGAGCGACGGCGACATGATGGCGGGACACAGGAAGCGCAGGAACAGCGAGGCGCTGATCAGACGCTTGCTGATGTCCTGCTGGTGGCCGCGGGCGACGCACTGCTGCTTCCACGACGCAAACACTTCCTTCAGCTCCCGAGGAAACACACTGTGGAGACAGGAAGTCAGGTGTAAACGTGTACTAGGACTACAAGTGTGAACGTGTACTCGGACTACAGGTGTGCACGTGTACTAGGACTACAAGTGTGCATGTGTACTAGGACTACAGGTGTGCATGTGTACTAGGACTACAAGTGTGAACGTGTACTGGGACTACAGGTGTAAACGTGTACTAGGACTACAAGTGTGAACGTGTACTAGGACTACAGGTGTGCACGTGTACTAGGACTACAGGTGTGAACGTGTACTAGGACTACAAGTGTGAACGTGTACTGGGACTACAGGTCTGAACGTGTACTGGGACTACAGGTGTGAACGTGCACTAGGACTACAGGTGTGAACGTGTACTAGGACTACAGGTGTGAACGTGTACTAGGACTACAGGTGTGAACGTGTACTAGGACTACAGGTGTGAACAAGTACTAGGACTACAGGTGTGCATGTGTACTAGGACTACAGGTGTGAACAAGTACTAGGACTACAGGTGTGAACAAGTACTAGGACTACAGGTGTGCATGTGTACTAGGACGACAGGTGTGAACGTGTACTAGGACTACAGGTGTGAACGTGTACTAGGACTACAGGTGCGAACAAGTACTAGGACTACAGGTGTGCATGTGTACTAGGACTACAGGTGTGAACGTGTACTAGGACTACAGGTGTGAACGTGTACTAGGACTACAGGTGTGAACGTGTAGTAGGACTACAGGTGTGCATGTGTACTAGGACTACAGGTGTGCATGTGTACTAGGACTACAGGTGTGCATGTGTACTAGGACTACAGGTGTGAACGTGTACTAGGACTACAGGTGTGAACGTGTACTAGGACTACAGGTGTGAACGTGTACTAGGACTACAGGTGTGAACGTGTACTAGGACTACAGGTGTGAACGTGTACTAGGACTACAGGTGTGCATGTGTACTAGGACTACAGGTGTGCATGTGTACTAGGACTACAGGTGTGCATGTGTATTAGGACTACAGGTGTGCATGTGTACTAGGACTACAGGTGTGCATGTGTACTAGGACTACAGGTGTACCAGTAGGAGTTGATGATCTTGCAGAAAGCCAGCTCGCAGCACATCTTCAGGTTGCTCTGGTGTTCAGCCAGTTCACCGCTGGAGCATCGACTGGGATCGACCTCACAGTTCTCATCCGACTCATAGAGAGCTTTGATGAACTCACCTGGTGACACACACACACACACACACACACACACACACACACACACACACACACACACACACACACACACACACACACACACACACACACACACACACACACACACACACACACACACAGAGTTCATCAACATGAAGCCCGAGTGAATATTTAGTTGAACTGTCACAATAAAATACCTCAACAGAGGACTCATGTTACCAAACACACACAGCAGGAAGTTATTATACATCTTCAGCTGCGGACCTAAAAATAAATATATTAATACTTAGTTTTTTTGAGCTCTGGCTAAAAATAGAGTCATGAAGCTGAAGTGTTTGCGATGACAGCAGGTCTCCTGGGTCTGTGACAGGTTTCTTCTCCTTCCGTCACAGTCAGGAAAACTTTCGGAACTATTTCAGATCTGCTTTTTGTTGCGTCTCTGAAATGACTCCGAGGAGGAGGATGAAGATGAAGATGAGGCAGCAGAGGAAAAGTCTAATTTTAGCGCTCAGCCCTCCATAAACACAACGACTCAGAGACTTTTAATCTAATTCAGGATCAACTCCATGAAGCTGACACACCGCAAAATATCTTCAAAATAAAACATCACATCATGTTTGATGAGTCTCTGAAGGGTCACGTATTCTATGAAACCAATGACTAAATAACATAAAACTCCTCACGCTCTTTTATAGTTTCTATTTTTACTTTATTCTAGTTGTAAATACCTCATTAAACCCTGCGTGCAATAATGTCAATATTATAAATAATCCTTTCATCATTTACAAGAAGAGTTTCATCTTCTCCAAAGGTGAAAGAAAGTTGAGTATTCTTGATAGAATTATGATAGAAGCAGCAACGCTTAATGATTGTATGATGACTTAGACGTTGTATACGTCTCTGGTAGAGACCTGTCAATCACTGTGTAGCCCCGCCCCTAAATCATCCCCTCTTTATGGTGTGTTTGACTCTAAATGGTGCATAATGTACTAAATGACTGTAAACTAGAGATTGAGACCATAAACTCATGTTTACAATGTTTCCTGAGGGAATAAATCAAGAGAGAAGTAGAGTCATTTTAGACTAGACTTCTATACAACCAGAGGAGTCGCCCCCTGGTGGACACTAGAGAGAATGCAGCTTTAACACATGAAGCTTTAGCTTCTCCTTAAAGAACCGGAGGTTGTCTCCTGGTTGCTAATGAGCTTCGGTGTGCTGAGACTCACCGAGTGCGTCGTGGAGGTATTTCTGTCCCACCAGCTTCAGATACTCCTCGATGGCTTTAGTGGCCAGCGTGTTCTCCCTGAAGATCAGGACGTCGTGGTCGGCACAGCGGTCCACCTCCGACATCACCAGGTCCGTCAGGAAGTCCTGAAGGAGCGGGAGGAAGAGCGGACGATGAGGTGAAGCAGCAACTCTTCCTCCTGAATACATCTAGAGACTCTTACACTGAGACATGAGAGCAGGACCTGGTGGTTCCTTTCTCCTTTGTGAATTCAAATATGAATAAAGTGATCTCTGAATATCTGTAGCTGTCTCTCTTAACTACTCTAAGCTTTGGGTGAAGCCGCGGGTGTCCACATACCTTTGGCCATAACCATGCATCAAATTATATATTTGAATAAACAGCTCATTGGCTTTCTTGCTGAGAGTTAGATGAGAACATGGCAGCACTCTTGTGTCTGAACGGTAAACGTGAAGGTCTGTCTTCATGCTAAGCTAAGCTAACTGCGGCTTCATATTTACCGCACAGACACCAGAGAGAGAGCTGAAGATGAAGCAGCTTCCTGATTGGCCGGCGTGGACCCTTACCTTCGCCCTCCCGGTGCTCTGCAGGATGTGGACCAGAGCGGAGGCCATCTCCTCCTTGTTCTTGACGCTGATGACGGGCTCCAGCACCGAGCACAGCATGGCGTAGTTGTTGGTGACGAACTCGGCGAACTCCTTGTACTGCTCCATGGGCAGGATGGAGATGGTCTGGAAGCGGGACTTGATGCGGATCGACGGCCCCCCTCCTTTGGCCTTGGCGGCGGTGGGCGTGCTGACCGGGTACCACTTCTCCACGAACTGCCGGCCCGTCACGCCGGACACCGGGATGTTCACCAGACCCACGTAGTTGTTCTTGTCCTTCTTCTTCTTCTTGTCCAGGTCACGGTAGATGTGCACGGTGACGCTGCGCGTGGCCGGCAGGCCGGAGAAGTCGAAGTGCTCGCCCCAGAACAGGCTGTCGTGCCGGGTCTTGCTGGTGGTCCGGGCGTACAGGACGTCGTCCAGGCACAGCTCGCAGAAGTACTTCTTCTTGGGCGGCAGGTCTTTGGCCTCGATGATCCACAGACGCAGCAGGTTCTCCGCCCGACGACAGTTATCCTGGAAACACACAAAGACCACGTCAGTTCAAAGCACGTGAAGAAGAACTCCCTTTTATTCTGCAGCAGCTCCACCTCAATGTGTTTATACACACTTCATCTAAAGTTACGGTTTATACCTTTATTAGTTTCATATGTGTGTCTAAATATGTCAAAGTGAACATCAGGAGCTAACAGATGTTCCAGAGGTGGAGGACTCGTTGGACCTCTTTCAGTCCTTCAGGATGTCTAGCAGAAGCCTGTGAGGTGGTTTGGGCTCTTGTGTCTCACCTTGTTGGGCTGGATGGTTCTCCTCAGGTTCTCCATCCACTTGTCTCTCTCTGAGGACGAAGTGCAGCTGAAACACTTGCTGCCTCCCGAGTACGTCACCTGACAGGTGAGACAGAGAGGACGTGTGTCAAAATATAAAGAAGACATTTGATATCGCGGCCATTGTTTAGCCAAAGTACATCATGTAAAATGTAGTTTTGGTGATGAACTTGAATGAATCCATTAGTTTGAAGGAGATGTTTTCACGTAGAGATGAACTATGATCTGTTTAACTTCATAACACGAGCTCTAACAACATTATTATACATCTTTTTGTGTTCATGTTTTCATCAATAAAAACAAATATTTTATTTCATTATCATTAGAATTGTGTGTTTTTATGGAGAAAAAAAACACTATAAATTACTAACAAAGTAAAAGTACAACATTTAGTATTTTTGATGGTTTACTGACTTCAGAGAGTTCAAATGATTTTTGGGACGATGGTTAAAATAATAATATTCTGGATCCTTGTAGACCAGCTGATGTAATCAAACAACAATATGGTTATAAGTTTTGGTGGCAGAAAAATGTGATCGTTGATTTGCTAACTTTTTTCTTTGGTGCTGATCTGATCTCTAGTATTAAGTAATGTTACTTTTTAAAGGAGTAACAATTAAAAAGTAACGTATTCAAACTTCCTCAGTAACTTGACAAACACTGGACCTTAATAACAAACAAACGTGTAGAGAGGTAACGTTCAGGTAACGTTCAATAACGTTCAGGTAACGTTCAGTAACGTTCAGGAAACGTTCAGGTAACGTTCAGGTAAGGCTCAGGTAACGTTCAGGTAACGCTCAGGTAACGCTCAGGTAACGTTCAGTAACATTCAGGTAACATTCAGTAACGTTCAGGTAACGTTCAGGTAACGCTCAGGTAACGCTCAGGTAACGCTCAGGTAACGTTCAGGTAATGCTCAGGTAACATTCAGGTAACGTTCAGTAACATTCAGGTAACGTCCAGTAACATTCAGGTAACGCTCAGGTAACGTTCAGTAACGTTCAGTAACGTTCAGGTAACGTTCAGGTAACGTCCAGGAAACGTTCAGGAAACGTTCAGGTAACGTTCAGGTAACGTTCAGGTAACGTTCAGGTAACGCTCAGGTAACGCTCAGGTAACGCTCAGGTAACATTCAGTAACATTCAGGTAACGTTCAGTAACGTTCAGGTAACGTTCAGGTAGCGCTCAGGTAACGCTCAGGTAACGCTCAGGTAACGCTCAGATAACGTTCAGTAACGTTCAGGTAACGTTCAGGTAACGTTCAGTAACATTCAGTCTCTCTCTCGAGGGAGTATATTAGTTAGTCCGTTCTGGGCTCCTGTAGAAACATGGAGGACTCAGTGAAGAAGACTCTTAGTTTCAGGTCATGATAAACTTATTATAAAACATAGTTAATGTCAATACATCCCCTGAAAGTCTGAGCATACATGTGATGAATAACAGTAACAATATTAATATAAATATATATATATATATATATATATATATATATATATGTATATGTTTCCGTCGTCCTCACCTCGAAGCAGAACTCCTGCCCCAGGATGCTGCTGTGCAGCGGCTTGATGAACACGTCCTCCTCCATGCTGAGGTCCAGAGCCTCCACCGCGCTGCCGGGGCTCAGCAGAGACTCGTGAGAGGTCGACTCCCTCAGCTTGGGGAGACCGCGAGACCTGGGAGACAAAGACAATGGACGAACGTCAACGGCTGGAAGAAAAGACGCTCGTCACCACAGCCGACTGCGGGAATACCTACGAGAAACAACCACAGAGCCAGGTGAGGGGAGAGCCCCAGAGCATCCCTCCTCCTCCTCCTCCTCGACTCCCCCCTTTTACGCCCCCCTTTCCTCCCACCTCGACCCTCCAAGCAGCATCAGCTCCTCTCCGTCTCCTCTGTGAAGCTCTCCTGTAGTCCGGTAGGCGGTAAACAAAAACCCCGTCCTGGGACGGGACCAATCGCTACCCTCCCCTACCCCCCCCTCCTCCTCTGTGAGCGTTTCCATGACAACAGCCTCTCCCTTAGCGAACGGGCGCTAGGCAGCGGAGCGGCGAGGAGCAAGGCAGGTGTTTAACTACAGACTCTCAGGGGAGGAGGAGACATCAGCAGCAGAGGAAGTGGAGGATTTTCAGAATAAAGTCACGCACAAAAGGATTCAAGGGTTGTTTATTGTCGTTATGCAACACGGAGACGCACAACGACAACACACAACGACAACACATAACGACAACACACAACGACAACCACAACGACAACACACAACGACAACACACAACGACAACACACAACGACAACACACAACGACAACACACAACAACAACCACAACGACAACACACAACGACAACACACAACGACAACACACAACGACAACACACAACGACAACCACAACGACAACACACAACGACAACACACAACGACAACCACAACGACAACACACAACAACAACCACAACGACAACCACAACACACAACTACAACACACAATGACAACACACAACGACAACACACAACCACAACCACAACGACAACACACAACCACAACCACAACACACAACTACAACACACAATGACAACACACAACGACAACACACAACCACAACACACAACCACAACGACAACACACAACGACAACCACAACCACAACCACAACAACAATGATAACACACCACGACAACAACAGCCTCTAAAGCCTCTTTCACAGAGCTCCTCGTAAATTACTGAGATAACCTGAACAGATGGAGGTAAAGATCTACATTAAATTTAACAGAAGAAGAAAAAGAAGAACAAGAACAAGAAGGAGAAGAAGAACAAGAAGAAGGAGAAGAAGAAGGCTGGATGAAGGAAGATGAAATGTGTCTTTGTTTCGTCTGTGTTCATATTAAATATATAAATATATAAATAATATAATAAATGTTGAACTGTAAACTAGATTCAGGTTCAAACTGCTGTGTGATTGGTTCTCTCGTTCTCCAGGAGGAAACGTTGAGGAACATCTCGTCTCTGAATTAGTGTACATTCACTGTATTTAAACTTCCTTTGTTCACAGTACTTATGTACTTTTACAAACAGAGGATCATTACATCGTAGTTCACAATCTGACTACACTGTTTATTTATTCTTTAGGAGATCAATGTGTGTGTGTGTGTGTGTGTGTGTGTGTGTGTGTGTGGGTGTGTGTGTGTGTGTGTGTGTGTCGGGTGAGTTACGTAATCCTGGATTAGTGTGTTGAGATCAACACTGATGTCAACGTCAGACTTGTTTCCGTGGTAACTGTAAATACAGATCCAGAGGTGGAAAGTAACTAAGCACATTTACTCAAGTGACTTAAGTACAGTTGTACTTAAAGCTGTACTTAAGTACTTGCAGTAAGTACAGCTCTGAGGTACTGGTACTTTAGTTCAGTATTACTGCTCTAGAACGGAGGTTCACTTCAGTTACATGATGATGATGCGTTCAAGCTCTACTCTGAGTGAAGGAAAATTAAAACGTCCCAAAAATCATTTCAAATGTTCTGAAGTCAGTAAAGCATCAAAAATACTAAATGTTATACTTTTACTTTGTTACAGTAATTTATAGTGTTTTTTTGTCTTTGTAATAATGTGTTTAGAGCTCGTGTTATGAAGTTAAACATCATCATTCATCTCTAATATCTATTTTATATTAACATGAAAACATCTCCTTCAAACTACTGGATTCATTCAAGTTCATCACCAGAACTACATTTTACAGATTACATGTGAACACATCACGATAACGTTATAATGCACCTTAACGCTAAAACTTTATTTACACAGTGATGTTAACGCTAAAACTTTATTTACACAGTGATGTTAACGTTAAAACTTTATTTACACAGTGATGTTAACGCTAAAACTTTATTTACACAGTGATGTTAACGTTAAAACTTTATTTACACTATGATGGTTAACAGTTAAACTTTATTTACACTGTGATGTTAACGTTAAACTTTATTTACACTGTGATGTTAACGGTAAAACTTTATTTACACTGTGATGGTTAACAGTAAAACTTTATTTATACTGTGATGTTAACGGTAAAACTTTATTTACACTGTGATGGTTAACGGTAAAACTTTATTTACACTGTGATGTTAACGTTAAACTTTATTTACACTGTGATGTTAACGGTAAAACTTTATTTACACTGTGATGTTAACGTTAAAACTTTATTTACACTGTGATGGTTAACGGTAAAACTTTATTTACACTGTGATGTTAACGGTAAAACTTTATTTACACTGTGATGGTTAATGTTAAACTTTATTTACACTGTGATGGTAACGTTATATTTAATTTACACTCTGATGGTTATCGTTAAAACTTTATTTACACTGTGATGGTTAACGGTAAAACTTTATTTACACTATGATGGTAACGTTATATTTAATTTACACTCTGATGGTTATCGTTAAAACTTTATTTACACTGTGATGGTTAACGATTGACTCTGATTTCTCTGACCTCATGTTTCATCAGGATGAGAATAGCAGCAGTGTTTTTAATCCTTCAGTTAAAAGGTGGAGTTTGTTCAAACCTCATCATGTGACCTCAGAGCAGGAAAATCTTCCTGTAAAACACACACACACACACACACACACACACACACACACACACACACACACACACACACACACACAGGAAGGGCTGGTCTCCTGCATTATGATGGAAACCTGATCCCCTGCTGTCAGAGGAGGAAGCACTAACTGACCACACACACACACACACACACACACACACACACACACACACACACACACACACACACACACACACACACACACTCTGCTTCTTTATATTTTTAGCTACATACTTTGTCCCTAACAAACTGACACAAAACTCTACGTATTATCATTAAAATGATGATTATTATTGGATGTCACACATGAATGTCTGCTGACAGCTGATCACATTAATATTCACTTCTTAAAATCAAACAATGGGTCCTTTTACAGAAAAGTGAACCTCCAGTTCTTCAGAGCTTCATGTGTTAAAGCTGCATTCTCTCTAGTGTCCAGCAGGGGGCGACTCCTCTGGTCGTATAGAAGTCTAGTCTAAAATGACTCTACTTCTCTCTTGATTTATTCCCTCAGTAAACATTGTAAACATGAGTTTATGGTCTCAATCTCTAGTTTACAGTCTTCTTCAATACAGCATGATGTTCATTTAGTACATTATGCTCCATTTAGAGTCAAACACACCATAAAGCAGGGGGTGATTTAGGGGCGGGGCTACACGCTGATTGACAGGTCTCTACATCACTCCTCCTCAGTCCAGATATGGTCACTTCCTGTTCAGTGGTTGATAAAAAACAAGATGGCGACGGACAAAACTACGTCCACTTCTTACAGAAAAAGACTTCAATCAGTTTTAGATATCTGTAATTATTTTCTTCCAAATGAAAATTTTAGACATTTGGATTCTGGTAACAGTTTTAATCATCTTTAATTTGTTTAGCTAAGAATATATTTTATAGATATTAGAACTTCTGGTGTTGCTGCTATTTGTTTACCTACAAGAATAATAAAGAAACATGATTTATTTTCTTCATTAAATGTCTTGTTTTCTCACAAAATAATCAAAAACAACCGATAAGAGTCCTGATATCAATAAAACCATAACGATACTCGTCTCTAGTGTGGAAGCTGTTCACTGACAGTTTGTAATAATTCTCTGACACAAACACTGATCAAATCTAAATAACTTCAAAATAACGGATACATTTACTATCAGCACCGTTTATCTTAAGATCTTTTAGAAAGATGATCAATTTGTTTAAAATATATATATACATATACATATATATATATATATATATATATTTGGGTGAATTCAATTGTTTACAGGATGATCATATAATATATTAATATGCAGAGATCTCTCTCTCTCTCTCTCTCTCTCTCTCTCTCTCTCTCTCTCTCTCTCTCTCTCTCTCTCTCTCTCTCTCTCTCTCTCTCTCACACACACACACACACACACACACACACACACACACACACACACACACACACACACACACACACACACATACTCAGTCCTACCTGAACCTCAGAGTTTTAGAGAGCTGAGCTCTTCGAGCTCTCCGGAGGAGAGAAGACGAACCGTCCATCAGCAGTTAGAGCTCAGAGCTGACTGAGGAGAGGAAGGCTGAGTGTGTGTGTGTGTGTGTGTGTGTGTGTGTGTGTGTGTGTGGCATTATCCTGCTGTCCAGCTGGCTGACATTCTGTCGACTATAAAGCCACACACACTCTAAACTCTGTACAGCGGTTCATCGTTCATGATGATGTTATTGATTTTAATGGTAACGTTCTCTTATAGAAAATTAGAGTAATATAATATTCTAATAATGATTTTGTGATGTTTTTCTGGCATCGAGAATGTAAAAGTTTGTTTAACGGGACTTTCTTTAAGGTATTTCATGTATTAAGCTGAACCATAAAATAGTTTTAATTTATTTTATTTTGTATCGACCAAAATCACAAATTTGCCCCAGAAATAAAAAAGAACAATATGTACTGAAACAATAACAGATTAAAATGATGTAACCTCAAGATTATGTAATAATGTTATGTATTCATTTATTCATTTGTTATTTTTCTTATTTCTTTATTTATCTATTTAATGTTCTATTTTGCATTTATTTTATTTATTTCCGCTACTTCTTTATTTATCTATTTTTTTCCATTTTTATCTTTTTTAAATTAATTAATTAATCTATTTATTTTTTCTTTTCTTTTCCATTTTTTATGTTTATTTGTTTATCTATTTATTCTTTTCCATTTGTATTTTTCCTATTCATTTACACTATTGTGTCGGTTTAATTGTTCTGTTCTGTGAAAAAATAATTTAAAGATTTAAAAAAAGAAATGAAGTGATGTCATAATGTGTCACCGCCTGTCATTTCAGTTCATATTGTGCTTTAGTGGTAATGCAAGTAACCCGATTACCATTATTCACCCATAAACATAACAAAAAGCCAAATCAGTAGTCGTCTAATAGAGAGAGAGAGAGAGAGAGAGAGAGAGAGAGAGAGAGAGAGAGAGAGAGAGAGAGAGAGAGAGAGAGAGACGGCCTGCCAGTAAAACCAGAGCAGTTACTGCTGGGAAGACTGGGAGGGCTAATGGAGGAGGAGGAGCAGGAAGAGGTAAAAGAAGAAAAAGATGAGAAGTAAGAAGAAGAAGACGAAGAAGAGAGGAGAGAGAAGAAGAGGAAGAGAGGTGAGAGAAGAAGAAGAATAGGAAGAAGAAAGAAGACACTGACAGACAGACAGTGCTGTCTCTGATTGGCTGTTGTCTGCACCTCATCACATGACATCACCTGAAGAAGAAGAAGAAGAAGAGAGGTTACCTGTCGGCGTCAGCCGGCCGCAGAGCCGGCAGCTTGAAGCTGGTGTTTCTGTCCAGTTTGGTTTGACTCTTGGTCCTCTTGATGGACCCTTTGAGACGCTTACTGAAGAAACCCTGAGGGGTCACACAGAGGACAGAGGACACCATCGGTTACACTGGAGGGTCTGATACTGGACATCTTCTGGAGACCAACAAACATCCAGTGAACTTCACAGAAATATAGCTGATGTGAAGTAAACAGGAAGTGGTCAACCATTCTCTAATCAAAACAGAATTTCAGGCTAAAAGTAGCTCCAACTGGGAGTTTAACGGGAAAAATAAGATGCATGTTGAAAACATTTTAGTGATGAAGAAGCCGAGGGACGTTACAGGACATCCAGGAGACACAGTAACAACTCACCCATCAGCTATCTGTACAGGGGGCTGATGGGTGAGTTGTTACAGAGAAAGAGAGATGACTGAGAGTTACAATAAAATAGATTCATTTGTCTGTCTGTCTGTTCACAACTATGTCACAACTATTCCACGACTATGTCACGACTATTTCACAACTATGTCACGAGTATTTCACGACTGTCACGAGTATTTCACAACTATGTCACGAGTATTTCACGACTGTCACGAGTATTTCACAACTATGTCACGAGTATTTCACGACTGTCACGAGTATTTCACGACTATGTCGCGAGTATTTCACGACTACTTCACAACTATTGCCACGACTATTTCACAACTATGTCACGAGTATTTCACGACTGTCACGACTATTTCACAACTATGTCATAACTATGTCACGAGTATTTCACAACTATTGCCACGACTATGTCACGACTATTTCACGACGTGACGTGAGACGGTGTCTTGAGTATTTTACAACTATTCCACGACTATGTCACGACTATTTCACGACTATGTCACGACTATGTCACGACTATTTCACGACGTGCCGTGAGACGGTGTCACGACTATTCCACAACTATTTCACGACTATTTCACGACGTGCCGTGAGACGGTGTCTTGAGTATTTCACGACTATTCCACGACTATGTCACGACTATTTCACGACTGTCACGACTATTTCACGACGTGCCGTGAGACAGTGTCACGACTATTCCACAACTATTTCACGACTATGTCATGAGTATTTCACGACTATGTCACGACTATTTCACGACTATGTCACGAGTATTTCACAACTATTGCCACGACTATGTCACGACTATTTCACGACGTGCCGTGAGACGGTGTCTTGAGTATTTCACGACTATGTCACGACTATGTCACGACTATGTCACGACTATTTCACGACGTGCCGTGAGACGGTGTCACGACTATTCCACAACTATTTCACGACTATGTCACGACTATTTCACGACGTGCCGTGAGACGGTGTCTTGAGTATTTCACGACTATTCCACGACTATGTCACAACTATGTCACGACTATGTCACGACTATGTCACAACTATGTCACGACTATTTCACGACGTGCCGTGAGACGGTGTCACGACTATTCCACAACTGTTTCACGACTATGTCATGAGTATTTCACGACTATGTCACGACTATTTCACGACTATGTCACGAGTATTTCACAACTATTGCCACGACTATGTCACGACTATTTCACGACGTGCCGTGAGATGGTGTCTTGAGTATTTCACGACTATTCCACAACTATGTCACGACTATTTCACGACTATGTCACGACTATTTCACGACGTGCCGTGAGACGGTGTCACGACTATTCCACAACTATTTCACGACTGTCATGAGTATTTCACGACTATGTCACGACTATTTCACGACTATGTCACGAGTATTTCACAACTATTGCCACGACTATTTCACGACTATTTCACGACGTGCCGTGAGACGGTGTCTTGAGTATTTCACGACTATTCCACGACTGTCACGACTATTTCACAACTATTTCACGACTATTTCACGACGTGCCGTGAGACGGTGTCTTGAGTATTTCACGACTATTCCACGACTATGTCACGACTATTTCACGACGTGCCGTGAGACGGTGTCACGACTATTCCACAACTATTTCAGGACTATGTCATGAGTATTTCACGACTATGTCACGAGTATTCCACGACTATGTCACGACTATTTCACGACGTGCCGTGAGACGGTGTCACGACTATTCCACAACTATTTCAGGACTATGTCATGAGTATTTCACGACTATGTCACGAGTATTTCACGACTATGTCACGAGTATTTCACGACTATTACACAACGTGCCATGAGACGGTGTCACAAAATCTGTCACCGGTAGCAGACTGTGAGGGAAAGTGTTGCTGTTTAATGATCAGATCAAATTAATCATAACTATTTTTATAATCGATTGATCAGTTTGATCATTTAGCAGTTCTCCTTTAAATTGAGGAGAAAACATTTTTAACCCTTTTATAGACCGAACAACAGAAAATAAAATTGATTTTAATATTCCATTAATCGTTCAGGTCATTTCTTAAGTTTCTATGTTCTCTAACTTGAGGTCATGAAACGTTAAATGTTTGGTGGGGCTGCTGCTTGTTTTATGGATCAATCAGAAACATTTATCAGATCAATTAATGATGAAAACTAACGGAACATTTACTTCATGGACCACAGCATGAGTCATCGCTCTGAGTCAGCTGATCATTTTATCTGATGGACGAACACGACCACACACACACACACACACACACACACACACACACACACTCACACACACCAGATCAGACTCTGATCTCCACCAATCAGATCCTGCATGACGATAAAAAGCTCCGTGCAGACCAGAGGAAGTGAGCGGCCTCGTTTCCTGAGATATTAATATCCTCAAACACCCCCCCCCCCGACACACACACTCACATCAATGCGTCTGAACCCTTCACACACACCTGATCACTGCTATTGATCCACGTGGACGTGTTTATTCCTGATCCCCTCACTGCTTCACCTCTGACCTCTGGGTTGCACCGTCTCCCAGCATGCATCTCTCTGCCTGTTATCTACCGTATGAAGACACGCTGTGAAGTGTGACGGGGGGAACTAAAAATACTTCAGACGAAAACGCTCCGATTCGCTACCTGAGCGACGTTGTGTTACCAACATGAACGATGACGAGGGACGGATTCGTGATGAAGACGAACCAAAATTAAACAAGCAGAAAGACGCTCTCACTTAGGACACTTAATATTGAGCATCAGTGAGCATGGAGTACTGTGAATGAGATGTGTTGAAGCGGACAATGAATAAAGAAATGACTTGACTACATTTAAAATATTATCAGTATTCAGTAGAACATGTGTTTCTGGTCTCTGATCTCTGATCATGTTTTATTGTTAACAACTAATCAAGAGGAGAGCTAGTAACGTTAGCAGCACCGCTAACGGCTAATCAATGGAGGTTCACTTCAGTTACATTATGATGCCTTCAGGCTCTGCTCAGTGAACATGAGGACTGGCTGAAGGTAGATTATAACGTTATCATGATGTGTTCACATGGAATCTGTAAAATGTAGTTTTGGTGATGAACTTGAATAAATCCAGTAGTTATTAGGAGATGTTTTCACGATAATATAAAATAAAATATATTATACATCATAATATAAAAATGTGTACATGAGAGGCCTTTAACGAGCCACTGTGTTTAATTAAACTAGGGAGAAGTAAAAAGATGATCGTGGCTTCATGATGCAAAGACACTCGTGCTTCATAACCTCCGTCCTCGGCGTATCAAACACCATACTCTCCCCGTTCCAGTTTGGTAACATGTTGAACATCAAAGACGTCGTACGACGTCGAACTCACCGGCACTTTAAAAGGCGACGAGTTTGGATTGTCGGCAGCGACGCCGCTCTTCTCTGAGCTCCCCAGACCGGAGATGCTCCTCCTCCTCGGGGATCGCTCCGAAGACACTTCTGCAGAAACAAAGAGACACGGAGCGCTAGCATCAGCATCATTATCATCCGACGGATGGAGGACAAGGTGACGACATTTATGGACTTTTACATTTTTATTGGATCCCTGGTGTCTAATGGAATCTTTTCAAAATAAGAGTAGGAAGTGCACAGGTGAAATGATCTGACAACAACATAAGAACGGACTTGGTGTTCATTACATTCTGTAACTCTGCTCCAGTTTAAACAGTCGACCGTCCTGTTAGCGACCTGGAGCTAACCAGCCTGCTAACTGGGAGCGACGAGCTAGACTAGCGAGCTACCGTGGCTAGCTGGCGCTAGCGTCCACCTCACATGAACACAAATGAAGTCGTGTTTCGTTTCAAACGTCTAAACCGGTAGTTTGGTCAGAAGTTGGAGCTCTAGACGACAATCTACCCGTAAAAAGAGAGTGGAAGAAGAAGTAGAGGAACAATAGACAGAGAGGTTGTTGTTGTTCTTTCATGTTTCATGACAGTATAAACACAGCTGATCAGTCATGTGACGCTGCATCACAATTTATTCGTCAAAAGCGTTTCCATAATATTTTTAGCTCAAGCGAGCGTAAAAACTGAGGTTTTATTGAATTTGTTTCTAACGTCATACTTCAACAGACGCATCGTGATACGGGCTAGTCACAACAGAACTAACTCCAGATATCCTGAACTTCAACTTCTGACAGCAGCAATGAATCTGACTTTCATTCTTTATCACCACAATAAAAAACAGAAACTACAATCAAACTATTTGACTCAGTTCATTAAACCTGAAAAGCAGCTGTCTGTCCTTCTGTCTGTCCGTCTGTCTGTCCTTCTATCCGTCCGTCTGTCTGTCCTTCTATCCGTCTGTCTGTCTGTCCTTCTATTCGTCTGTCTGTCTGTCCTTCTATCCGTCTGTCCGTCTGTCTGTCCTTCTGTCCGTCTGTCTCTCTGGTTATAGTAGTAATAAGTCCGTCTGTCTCTCTGGTTACAGTAATAATAAGTCTGTCTCGTCTCTCTGGTTACAGTAGTAATAAGTCTGTTTGTCTCTCTGGTTACAGTAGTAATAAGTCCCATCTGTCTCTCTGGTTACAGTAGTAATAAGTCCGTCTGTCTCTCTGGTTACAGTAGTAATAAGTCCGTCTGTCTCTTTGTTACAGTAGTAATAAGTCCGTCTGTCTCTCTGGTTACAGTAGTAATAAGTCTGTTTGTCTCTCTGGTTACAGTAGTAATAAGTCCATCTGTCTCTCTGGTTACAGTAGTAATAAGTCCGTCTGTCTCTCTGGTTACAGTAGTAATAAGTCCGTCTGTCTCTCTTGTTACAGTAGTAATAAGTCCGTCTGTCTCTCCTGGTTACAGTAGTAATAAGTCCGTCTGTCTCTCTGGTTACAGTAGTAATAAGTCCATCTGTCTCTCTGGTTACAGTAGTAATAAGTCCGTCTGTCTCTCTTGTTACAGTAGTAATAAGTCCATCTGTCTCTCTGGTTACAGTAGTAATAAGTCCGTCTGTCTCTCTTGTTACAGTAGTAATAAGTCCATCTGTCTCCTGGTTACAGTAGTAATAAGTCCGTCTGTCTCTCTTGTTACAGTAGTAATAAGTCCATCTGTCTCTCTGGTTACAGTAGTAATAAGTCCGTCTGTCTCTCTTGTTACAGTAGTAATAAGTCTGTCTGTCTCTCTGGTTACAGTAGTAATAAGTCCGTCTGTCTCTCTGGTTACAGTAGTAATAGTCGTCTCGTCTCCAGCTCGGTGACCTCGTTCTGGTTCCAGTTCAAATAAGAAGGTCACGTCCTCAGAGCTGGCTCACATCCAGATCATTGATTTTTTCAAAGCTAAATATAGAGTTCTCTCACTTCCTCTGCAGCTCACTCATCAGACATGTTGTCTGAGACTGTCTCTCTGGAGGCCTTCAGGGGGCTCTTGAACCAGCTCTTGAACCACCCTACGAGTCCCACAGACAGGAAGCTGGAATAACTCCTACACCCCCACCGCCGACGTCTACACACACACACACACACACATACAGTATATATGTATATATATATATATATATATATATATATATATATATATATATATATATATAATACTATGTGTGTATTACTGTGTTTTAGCTTGTGTCGGCGTGTTTTCAGGGAGTTTTCGTCCAAATTTAGCAAAATAAATAATCAGAATGTCCATAAAATGTGTTTTAAACATTAAACCACTGGTGAGGACCTAAAAGAGCTCCGGTCAAACCACTGGTTTAAATCTCCATGTTTGAGACTCAAACTAACTAAAAAATATCCATTCAAACACATCAATGAGCCTTCGTCTCCATCATCATCACCATCATCATCTGAATAGCTCCCACCTATCAACGCTCACTAGAGCACCAAATCTGGATTCTTCCACCGCTGAAGCTAGTCCCCAACAACACAGTCTGTGTTTGCTCCTGTTTGTTTGATGAAGGGTTACTTCGTCAGTAGGAACCAATGAGCCACGGACAGGAAGTCAGACGGTGTTAAGAGACGGACCGACACCTCGGCGGTTTGAACCTCAAACATGAGATTCATGAACTATCAGACACTCCTACATTAATCATGTTTAAATACCATAAAAATAACAAGAATTTTGATTTCACAATCAAAAATGGTTTGCACACTTTTAAATAAAGTCCTCCCTTTTTATCACGTATAATCAGTACATACACATGTAATAGATGGTTTATTACCTACTGTGAAATGTAGTAGTATAGATGAACTTTTGCTGTAAAAATATAAACTATCTTCACTTTTAATCGTGGACAAATACGGCACATTAATAAACACTTAAAGATTGTCCTACAATATCTGCTAATAACGGCATTATAGTGTGTTATAAACTATGTTATTACATGTTCACACTCTGCTTTTTAAATGCTAAATAAGGGCGTTATCGTCACAGTCGACACACGGATGTACAGACCACATGGAGGTCATGTTTAAATGGCATGAAGACAACAATAACAAAATGAAAGCTGACTTTAACGGAGCCACAGTGAACGCAGCATGCAGCAGCAGAGTGCTGGATCGAGTTGCAGCAGCGATGCCTCGATGCATGCAGCGCTGCAACGGAAGCCGGGACAAACTTTCATGCACCCCCCCCCCCCCCTCTCCCTGGTAATGCTAACCGCTAACCGCTAACCCCCCCCCCCCCCCCAAACGGAGAAGAAGCAGTGATGATGGTTCCCGAACGCGGCCGGACATCATCTGCTGCTTCTTCTTCTTCTTCTTCTTCAAAGTTTTGAG
>NW_027176572.1:2238104-2273104 GCF_023349555.1 Cebidichthys violaceus
AACATGTAGTGAACAGAGTACCTGAACATGTAGAGAACAGAGTACCTGAACATGTAGAGTACAGAGTACCTGAACAGGTAGTGAACAGAGTACCTGAACAGGTAGTGAACAGAGTACCTGAACATGTAGAGTACAGAGTACCTGAACAGTTCAATTTAGATTCTTAGTTATTTCAAACTAAATATATTTTATAGTTTTACTTTACCTTCACAAATGATAAAGGATTTTTAATTTTGATGAAGAAGAGTTATATTTAGTAGATTTTTGTGTCAGAATGAAGGAATCTCTTCTGCCACATTTTGTCTTTGATCTCATTTGTTTAACCCTCTGAACCCTAAAAGCCGTCAGCGGGATTGAAAAGCATGTTTCTTTAAACAACCCTCTAAAATAAAGATAATCAATCAACCAACATTTATGTCTCATTATAAGTCTCTCCTCTTAATGAAGAGTTCACTTTAACCAGATTGTGTAAAAACATTAAATTGTGAACTCCTCATGAAACTATGACGTCATGATTGACTTATCTGAGACCAACAGTCATGTGACCAGAAACCAGAGAAACTCTGACTGAACTTCAGGAAGTGAACACAGGAAGTGAACATGTTGAATAAATAAACTCCTCCATAGAGGACGTCATGCTGGCTCTCTCTGCACCTGTGGTCTGATTCTGACCTTTGACTTCAACCACAGTGACCCAGGACCAACGTGGGCGGAGCTCCGACACGGACCAGTCTGTGAGTGTGATGTCACCAGACAGCAGAGTGAGGAATGCTGGGAATGTCTGCAGGCTGACAACGACACACACACACACACACACACACTCACACTCACACACACACACACACACACACACACACACACACACACACACACACACACCTGAGACACACCTGACAACAGCAACACAACAGAGATAATCTGCTGCTGAAAGAAGCCTTTGTTTCACACTGTCTGTCTGCTCAGGGTGGAGAGTTCAACCCTCAGAGAGCCTGAAGGCACCACATGTTGTTTATGTATATATTTATATATATATATATATATATATATATTTATATATAAATATAATGTATATATATATATATATAAATACATATATTTATATATATATTTAAATATATATATATATATATAAATATATATATTTATATATATAAGGCGGAGTCATGTATTAGTGGGAGGAGCTGCTGCTGTTTACAGGTAAACACACACCTGTGTGTTCACACCTGAAGAGCTGTATACGGAGGTATTGGAGAAACTCAAATATCTTTTATAATATTTCATCTCTATGTTCTGTGAGTATTCCGTCGTCTTTATGTGTTTTTTCATCTATAATCAGTAAAAGTTACAATGTTGTAAACAAACTAAACAAAGAATCAACGTGTATATTTATTTGATTTTACCAGCTGGTCGTTGTTGTGATCGTGATTATATTCAACGACATTGTTTCATTTCTAAAATATTACAAGACGTTTGTTTTATCATGAGACAACGAAACGGTTCAAATGTAAACGTTCCACACTGTAAGAAGTGAAATAGAAACAAAGCTTCTTCTTCCTCTTGGAGGAGATGCATGAAAACACACAAATGATCTTTTATCCTCAGAGATGTTTAACTTGTTGGTTACAGTTCATCTTCCTCCTCCTCCTCCTCCTCCTCCTCCTCCTCTCAGACACACATATCAGCTTTCACAACAAAGTATTTAAAAGAATGTGTTCACAGTGAAAGCTGCTCAGTGTTTGTGTCTCCGCCTCTGAATACATTTCATTTTAAACATATTAACATGTTAATATATCATCATATTATCATGTTATCATGTTATCATATTAACATATTATCATGTTATCATGTTATCATATTAATATATTATCATGTTATCATATTAATATATTAAATATATTATCATATTATCATGTTAACATATTACCATGTTATCATATTAATATATTAATATATTATCATATTATCATGTTAACATATTATCAGGTTATCATATTAATATATTAATATATTATCATGTTATCATATTAACATATTATCATATTCATATATTATCATATTATCATGTTATCATATTAACATATTAATATATTATCATATTATCATGTTATCATATTAACATATTATCATATTAATATATTATCATGTTATCATATTATCATTTTAATATATTAATATATTATCATATTATCATGGTTACCATATTAACATATTATCATGTTATCATGTTATCATATTAACATATTATCATATTAATATATTAATATATTATCATGTTATCATATTAACATATTATCATATTAATATATTATCATATTATCATGTTATCATATTAACATATTATCATATTAATATATTATCATGTTATCATATTATCATATTAATATATTAATATATTATCATATTATCATGTTACCATATTAACATATTATCATGTTATCATGTTATCATATTAATATATTATCATATTATCATGTTATCATATTAACATATCATATTAGGATGAAAACATTGGGATTATTACTATTATTGCTTGTGTCTCTGGTTGCACAAAAACAAGATGGCGACGTCCTAAATGATGAACTGGAGGTTTAAAAACGTCTACTATTCTTATGAACTGTCTGTGGGGGGGAGCTAGTTAACGTTAGCCGTTAGCTAAATAATGGAGCTAACGGCTAACGTAGACGGAGGTTCACTTCAGGTACATCATGATGCCTTCAGGCTCTGCTCAGTGAACACGAGTACTGGCTGAAGGTACATTATAACGTTATCGTGATGTGTTCATGGTGTAATCTGTAAAATGTAGTTTTGGTGATGAACTTGAATAAATCCAGTAGTTTGAAGGAGATCTAACTATAGATGAGGAGAGACTCTGTCAGGATAACAGCTAATAATGAAGAACATCAGGGAGGAGGAGAAGGAGGAGGAGATGAAGAAGAGAGGAGGAGAGAAGAAGAAGGGAGGAGGGAGGAGAAGAAGAAGGGAGGAGGGAGAAGAGAAGAAGGAGGGAGGGAGGAGGGAGGAGGAGGAGGAGGAGGAGGAGGAGGAGAGCTGAGCACACAGAGGAGATGTATTCATGATCATATCTGTTTCTGGACTCATCGGTGATGACATCCACTGTTTGATGACCTCAGAACCTCAGAAAGGTACATTCACTCAAGTACTGTGCTTAAGTACACATGTGAGGTACTTGTACTCTTTTCATGCCACTTTCTACTTCTCCTTCACAACACCACCGAGAGAAATAGTGTACTTTTACTCTTTCTTTTACATTTAGCTGATTATACGTGTGTACTTTTTGCTTTAAATACTTTTACTACATTTAGCTGATAATACAACTTGTGTACTTGTACTTTAATAACATTTAGCTGATAATAATACTTGTGTACTTTAATTAAGTATGAATTTGACAGCCCATCTTCTACGTGTAATGGAGTACTTTAACACTGTTGTACTAGTACTTTTACTGAAGTATCCGAGTACTCTTTAACTTGTGATCCGGATCGATCAGACATCTGATCAGATGGATCGTGATTACCGGAAGTTGTCTGTGGCGGAGTCTCTCCTCGCAGCTTCACGCGCGTTTCGCAACCTGCTTTTTGTAAATAAAGTTTTCTGTGAGCAGCGCGTGGACCGTCGACCTGCACGCGGAACTTTGTTCAAACCGCCGGAAGTCCGTTTGTTATTGATTACGAGATTATTAAAATAAGAGACTCACCCAGAGAGTCCATCAGAGACCAGATCCACGTCCTCTGAGAGTAAACACTCATTCAGTCTGAGGTCGACGCACAACACCTACACACACATTTCCGGTCCGGACCTTCACAATAAAGGTCCCACTAACAGGACACGTGAGGTGATGTTTTAATAATAGCAGTCCTATTTTTAGCTCACGTAAGCAGCTGGAACGTGAACGTTACACCGACACTGCACATGTTTTGTGTGTGTAAGTTATACAAGTTTAGTTTATTTATTTCTTCAGTGCTTCTTTATATACTTTGTTCTATTGTAATGTTTTGTTCTACTCTAATTTAACATATTCGAATGTTTGTTTATTCATGTAAATGTTATTGTACAATCCTGTGTTGTAATACAAAAACATGAGAAAAATAAAGACTAATACATCTAAATATATATTAAGGTATTTTAATGTGTAACACTTTGGAATTGCTTTTTTTCCCTTAACTCTTATTTTTTGCATTTCTTTTCATTATTTTGTACATTATTAGCTATTAGTTTGTTACTCTGCTGTATCATGTAAATATATACACTGTGGGGATAATTTGTTATATTTAATCTAATCTTAAAAAGAGAAAAAAATTAAAATAAATACAAAACCATAATAATAAGTGAAGTGTTCATTATTTATAGTAACTGTTTCAAGTTTTAAAAGATTGAAGACCAAATGGAAATAAATTAAACAAATACATTTTGGACAAATAAATGCCGTTTTCAGCCAATAATGGAGGAAATGATATTAATTAATTAAAATAAGAGATTCATTTGGTACCATGACAGCTGAACACACTACCTATAGATCTCTCTCACATTGTTTTACTCGTTGATTTCTGATGGGATCACGTGAAGCTGACAGAGGCTGTGTCATTTATAAATATAGTTTTGTCATTAATTAGATAAAACCTCTAATAATCCTCACTATTAACCACTTTCTGATGATCATGTGATTTGTTTTTTGTATGAAGACGAGTCGCAGAAAGATGAGGGCTTCAGGCTACAACTTTACAGGTTTCAGAAACAGTTTTATTGTGCGATTTATGGACTGAATCCAGAACTGTTAAAATGCTTTTATTTTGAAGGCAAAGTTGCAACAGGGATGTGTGGGGTTTTATTGTGGCGGGGCTGACAGTGGAGAGCAGACTTGAGGAATGCAGCAGATCCAGAGTCAGTGAGAGCTTCACCTCACCAGAGATCAGACTGAGACAAACATTTCAAACTGTTTCACGTCTGTTAGCATCCGTTAGCCGCTGAAATTCAACTGACTGCACCTTTAACTGTAAAAATCCCCTGAAATAAAAGATCTCTGTGGGGTCAGATCAGCTTCCTGTAATCAGTGGTCTTATCAGCTGACTGCTTCAGTCTGTCCACACTGAAGTAGTGAAGGAAGGGAGGATGTTTGATGATGAAGAGCTGCAGGCGTCTCAGAACTCAGACAGTTAAGGAGCAGTCGGTGAACGCTGTAATTAGACTGAACCAGCAACACTATGACTATCTCAACTATCACTGTGTGACTGTAAAGAAGAACAAGGAGGAGGAAGAGGAGGACGAAGAGGGGTAATACAAGAGCTTCTACTTCCTGTTTTGTTATTTCACTCCCAGTTTGGCTTCATTCACACCACACATCTGTCTGAACCCTGAAGCAGCATAATGAGACAGCATTTTGAGTTTAAAACTCACTATCAAAACCAGTTTAAACTCACTATCAAAACAGTATGAACTCACTATCAAATCCAGTTTAAACTCGCTATCAAAACCAATATGAACTCACTTTCAAAATCAGTATGAACTCATTATCAAAACCAGTTTAAACTCGCTATCAAAAACCAGTATGATCTCACTATCACAACCAGTATAAACTCACTATAAAAACCAGTATGAACTCACTATCAAAACCAGTATGAACTCACTATCAAAACCAGTTTAAACTCACTATTAAAACCAGTATAAACTCACTATCAAAACCAGTATGAACTCACTATCAAAACCAGTATGAACTCACTATCAAAATCAGTATGAACTCATTATCAAAACCAGTTTAAACTCACTATCACAACCAGTTTAAACTCGCTATCAAAACCAGTATGATCTCACTATCACAACCAGTATGAACTCACTATCAAAACCAGTATGAACTCGCTATCAAAACCAGTTTAAACTCACTATCAAAACCAGTTTAAACTCACTATCAAAACCAATATGAACTCACTATCAAAATCAGTATGAACTCATTATCAAAACCAGTTTAAACTCGCTTATCAAAACCAGTATGATCTCACTATCACAACCAGTTTAAACTCACTATCAAAACCAGTATGAACTCACTGTAAAAACCAGTATGAACTCACTATCAAAACCAGTATGAACTCACCTATCAAAACCAGTTTAAACTCGCTATCAAAACCAGTTTAAACTCACTATCAAAACCAATATGAACTCACTATCAAAACCAGTTTAAACTCGCTATCAAAACCAGTTTAAACTCACTATCAAAACCAGTATGAACTCACTATCAAAACCAGTATGAACTCACTATCAAAACCAGTATGAACTCACCTATCAAAACCAGTATGAACTCACTATCAAAACCAGTATGAACTCACTATCAAAACCAGTTTAAACTCACTATCACAACCAGTTTAAACTCGCTATCAAAACCAGTATGGATCCATTAAACAGAAGATGAATCAACATTAAAAACTATAAATCTAGTTTTAAATCAAGAATAAAACCAGGTTAAACCATGATTTAACCCCAGTACAAACTGGTTGTTTGAGTCCTGTCTGTGTGGGCGGACTGGGCACATTAACATATAAATAACCTCCCCCCTGGGCTGGGGGGTGAGGGGGGATGAAGGGGGTCAGTGAATGAATGAGTTAGTGTGGATGAATGAGCAGGACGGAGGAGACTTCTCTCCGTCCACTAACTGATCAATAAACTGATCATTGGGACAGAAAAGTCTCAATCAAAGTATTGAAACTTCCTGTTTTATTGTTTCTCCAGAGCTGGAAACCAGTTTTCAGGACCCCTGCAGCTCTGGGTGGGAATCCCCTCGGCCCAGGCCGTCCCACGGGGGGCAGCGGGGTCAGTCCAGCTCCTTCAGGCGGACGGAACGGACACTGGACGCTTTGTCCTCCAGACATTCCCCGTTCACAGAAGACGCTCCCACACAGAGCAGGAAAATTACAGGCTGCACCCGAACGCCTCGTTACGAAGAGGAGAACATTCACCTGACTCTTCACTGAACCACAGCCTCTAAATGCTGACTTCATATACTCATGAAGACGTTGTACGTTTTCACACAATACCTCCTGACGGGCTTCAGAATGTAAAATACAGTAATAAAAAACTAAGCTAAACAATCAGTAAACTTTAAAAACATCAAATAAAATATGAGCATGTTTTTAGGTTGACTGTGAAACACATCACAGTTATACTTATTTTAATTAGCTACTAAAAACACCAACAAAGTGTTCATGACTGGTGGTAACCTAAGTACTCTGAGCTTTTACTTCAGTAAAAGTAGTAATACCACAGTTTAAATACTCTGTTACTAGTAAAGGTCCTGCATTCAAAACTGTACTGAAGTAGAATCAGCATCAAATATACTTCAATTACCAAAAGTAAGAGTAAAGTACTCATTATGCTAAATGATATATATCACATTATTGTATTATTATTAGTAATGTGTTCATTACTTTAATGACTTTGTATATCTCTGTAACGTGAATCTGTGAAGTCACTAAAGCTGTCAGATAAATGCAGTGCAGGAAAAAGTACAATATGTACTTCTCAAATGTAGTGGAGTAGAAGTAGAAAGTAGCAGAAAATGGAAAAGTATAGTACAAGTACCTCAAAATTGTACATTAGTAGAGCACTTGGGTAAATATAGCACCACAATCTCAGTTAACTGTTCACTTGTACTCGTCAGTTAAAAAGTTAAAGCAAACAATTGAATTGACAAAAGTGACCCACAGTTTAAAAGGTTGATTCTACGTTGTTGAGATAGAAATACCTGATGTCTACAAGTACACAATAAAACACAGACTGTATCTGTAACAGGAAGTCTTAAAAGTTTGAAGAGGAACTCCACGTTAGGGTTAGGACTGGTCCTGTGTGATGTATGTAGGATGTAGAATCAATCTAGCATCAATAGAATACATTATAATAAACGTACAATACGTGGCATATACATGTAGAATAAATGTAGTATATGTGTAGTATACATGTAGTATAAATGTAGTATATGTGTAGTATGCATGTAGTATACATGTAGTATAAATGTAGTATATGTGTAGTATACATGTAGTATAAATGTAGTATATGTGTAGTATGCATGTAGAATAAATGTAGCATATGTGTAGTATACATGTAGTATACATGTAGCATATGTGTAGTATAAATGCAGAATAAATGTAGCATATGTGTAATATAAATGCAGAATAAATGTAGCATATGTGTAGAATAAATGTAGTATACATGTAGTATAAATGTAGCATAAATGTAGTATATGTGTAGTATGCATGTAGTATAAATATAGCATATGTGTAGAATAAATGTAGTATACATGTAGTATAAATGTAGCATATGTGTAGTGTACATGTAGAATAAATGTAGAATACACAGAAGTGTGTCTGCATCCAGACAGTGAGGCTCTAATGAGAAACACTGTCCAGTTGCATTGTGGGAAATGTAGGATCCAGTGTTGTTGTAAGTTTTGGACCACACTCAGACTGAAATGTGGTTCTTACCTAGCATGGCGGCGGCGGCCTCTGCTGGGAACTCTGGGAACTGTCCCTCTGAGGGGACGCTGACGGTCCTGCGGAGACTCCGACCCTTTGAAGAGTCTGTGGGGCTCACCTGAGCCTCACCTGCAGCCTGAGGGGGGGGGGGGGGGTCACTGTGTGTTACAAGGTGCTTATGTTTCCAGTCAGCGTTCATCTTTAAAGTGCTTCATTCAGACTAAAACTGCTCTCTGGAGTCTCGTTTTGTTAAGAAAATAAAAGCGTGGCTGTGGAGTGTGTTCATTATTTACATTTATCAGACAGGAAGCAGTTTTAATTGTTAGCAGACAGATGTGTGTACAGTATGTTTCAGTCTCTCTTTATTACCGGTTAACCAGGATAAGATGCATAAAAGTACCACATTATTATATTATTATATTACATAATAGTGCACTTTAATATATCATATTATATTTGTTATTAAGTTAATATATTTGATTTTCTATTCTGTCCTATGATTTATTGTTTAGAGGACAAAACCTGATAAATTAAAAATAAATAAATGACGAGATACATTAATTAATATGGCGCATATACGTATATACTGTATATACACATACACATAAATACATTCAGACATTCAGACATTTACTAACAATTAAATAAACTTCAAAATTAAATAGAAGAACAGATGAATAACGGGGATTCATACAAAGGTAAACAGATAAAGAAGCAAATTAAAACAGAAATATCAATTTATGTCATTTATGTTATCAATTAATTACATTTATTTTTAATATTACTTCTGGTACATTAAATGGAATATTCATTCATTTATTTATGTCTGATTTCAGCATATCCTCCATTATATTGCTGTATTATACTTTATACTATTATATCACTGCCTTTCACCATATATATACAGTACATATACATATGATATATATCATACTTTATGTTTAGCATATTATACTATATTATGTTAATATGTTGTGATATTTGCATCATATTCTGTATTATTTACATTTCTTTAATAATACAAACAAACACTAAACCATCACATAATCCTATCAAAGCAGTTTTTGGATGTTTTTCTATTTTATTTTATTATTATTTTTTGTACCTCTTATCATTTATTTATTTAACTTTGTTTATCCATCTGTATTTATTTTAGTCTTTGCGTTATATTTGATATTTTACGTGGTTTAAAGCCTTCACTTACTGCTGATGATGCTTCCTATAAAATGGAAATGAAATCATGAGGAAGAACATTTTTAAAATCGTGCGTACGTCTTGATTCTGATTCAGAGGCCAGAAGTGACCCAGAAGTGACCCAGACGAGTGTTTCTGTGTAGAAATGCAGACGTGAGTCGGTTCTGACCTCGTCGTCCTTGTTGAGCAGCAGCAGCTGGCTGTCCGTCAGGATGCAGAACTTCCTCTCCCAGGCTCCGCCCCCGCTGGACGGACTCTGACCGCAGGAGAAGCGGTGAGCCGGAGGACCTTTAACATCTGAGAGCGTCAGGAAACACAGAGACACACAAACACGTTTAATGTAACCGACCAGAAACATGAAACACAGTTTGTGTTACTGTGATAATCAAACATAACAACCATGACCCACATTACGTGTGAATGAACACACATGGTCACAAGCGATGTTCTATTATTATTTATTTCAGGAACCCAAATATACATGAAACAGAAATGAGATATTTGAGAGCTCTCTCTTGATCTTTATTCATCTCTAAATATTGATTTCTTTGTAAATATAACTAATTATTATTAATACAAAATTAATTACATTTGCGTGTTTCTGCAATTTTAGTTTTTCCTTTCTTTAAATGTATTCTTCATGCACGGATAGAAATATTCGTGCATCATATTGTAATCAAACTATAAAGTGAGCATCTTTAAAAGAAATCTTTCCACAAAAACAAAAAACAACCAATAATACATCAAATATACCATGAATATGTTATGGGTCTAAAAACAGTGAGGATAACAATAAGACTGCAGAGACACGTTCTCTTTTCATTGTAACTTCTGAAACACAGCTGCTGTACAGAGGAGGTAGAAGAAACCCACCGATGAGGATCAAGTGATCACAAACGACCCTTTAGAGACATCATGGATAATCTAATCGTAGCTCCTCCCACCACCAGAATCCTCCTGTAGCTGCTGTCAATCACTCAGTCCACTCAACGAAAACACACATCTGGAACATGCACTGATGTTTCACAGGTCTGGTCCAGGTTTTACTCAGTAACCCTGGTTTCTGGATCAGGATCCTGGAAACCCTTCCACATGTCAAAGTCATTAAGTCTAACTGAGCATATATGTCATAAACTCAATAAAAGTTAAACGTCCGTGTACGAGAACGATAGAATATGAAAAGTGATGAGTGTATTTATGTAGAGACAATATTCAGTAAATATATGAACCGTCACACCAAGACTCAAATATACAGTATATGAAAAGTTATCACTATGTTTTAACAACATATATTTGACCCTGAAATATACTGATTGTTTGTAAAACTAGTATTGTAATATTATTATATTATTATTAATAATATTGTGTGTACATGTGGGACAATAGAAAAGTAATCGTTGTGTTGAACCTGCAGAGGGCGCTGTGGCTCTAAACTTCCACATGATCAGCTGTTTACTTGCTTACCTCTGTGTGTGTGTGTGTGTGTGTGTGTGTGTGTGTGTGTGTGTGTGTGTGTGTGTGTGTGTGAGACAGTAAATCAGTGTGAAGTGTTAAACAAGAGCTACGTGTGTTTGTGTGTGTGGCGTCCAGCCGGCTGGGACGAGAACACAGACGGTGCATTCACTGTTACCTGACTGTGCTGGGATCATTCAGCACTGGTCTGGCTGGGTAAACACACACACACACACACACACACACACACACACACACACACACACACACACACACACACACACACACACACACACACACACACACACAATCTTTACGCTCTTGCCGTTAATTTGGACACAACGTTTTCAGTGAGTTGTCTTTGTCCACCCTCTTTAGAAGGAGCCACAATGACCTCACAGTCATCTATAACAACATGTCCCCTCATGTGGACCTGCAGCGCTGCAGAGAAAAGGGACGATTTGAACAGCCCATCACTTCCACGTTTGTAAAACTGACGTTCCTGAAACTAAATCACGTCACAGTGGGAACAAAACAACAACAACAATCCGTCTATATTCTACGTTGTGTCTGACGATCAAAAGCTCCAGAAGAGCGACTCCACGGACCAAAACGATACGTCTTGAACAACTGAAGGTCCCGGAGGTCAAAACAACCGGAGCAGCGAACGTCTCTCTGCGGATGAAGAGCTGAAGTGTTGATATTCAAACTGAAGTGTGCGTTCATTCAGACGCAGCAGAGGGAGAACCTGCAGGTTGTTAACAGACGAGCCACATTCACGTGAAGCTGAAGGACGGCTGAGTGTTTGTGCAGGAAGCAGCTGAGGAGCTTCACCTTCTATTTCTGTCTGCATACTGAATCACCCACGTCAGGCCTCAGGGAGCCCCACCTGCTGAGAGGAAGGGAAGGGAAGGACACTGTGGATTCTTCTGTTTCCTGGGGCTCGAGGAGTGTGTGTGTGTGTGTGTGTGTGTGTGTGTGTGTGTTAATTAGCAGATCACACACGTCGACCTCTGATCTGACAAACAAAGATGAGGATCTGGCCTCAGATCATCAGATCCTCTGCTGAGCTCTTACGTAACTCTTCGTGACGACTGAACCTCAGACCCGCTGCGGTCCAACGGCACACAGAACCCTCAGCGGAGCTGCAGACCCACTTTAGAGTCTCAGCGGTGAGTCTGGAGCCTGAGAGGACGAGACAGGACGCAGCCTGAAGACACGACAACGAGACGCAGTCAGCCTCTGAGGTGAGATCCAGAGACCGACTGTCACAAATGTTTTAATTCCCAAACACTTTGTCGATCCTCTGACTGAAGAGACGACGACAACGTATTCAAATTCATTCTTTACTGATTTTGGTTGCTTGGTGTGAATCAAACGATGTGGTACAAAAACATGTCTGGTGACCCTAAAACGTGAATGAATGAATACTTCTTCAGTAACGGTGATCTCACACCAACAACCTCTGATGAAGACCACAGGATGCAGCTGAAAGCTCTGGACCATGTGTAACAGTACTATAGTATTATAACTAGTACTTCTCTCAGGTCAGTAACGAAGCGTTGGAGCTCAGCAGGAAACAACAAAGTCACCCTTAAATCACGGTTCTTATCCAGAGCTTTCCTCACAGCTCACTGTCTTCATCGGGAAATGTAGTTTTTATTTTTATGAACGTATCAGAGCCCCCAAATTAAAGGGTCCATTTGTTAGTGAATGACACACTACGAGTAAATACTGTCTTCAAGGTAAGCTCTGTCCAGACGTCTCTGTATTCTAGGGTCCACATGTCCTGGTTGTAGTTTCCTGCTAACACCGTCCTCCTGTAGAGACGGATGGATTCAGCTTCTATATTAGTCCAGAGCGTCCTGGTGAAAGACCAGTAGACACCAAACCAGACGGAGACGTCCGGGAGACTGGTGTCTACTGGTCTCTACTGGTGTCTACTGGTCTCTACTGCTCTCTACTGGTGTCTGCTGGTGTCTACTGGTGTCTGCTGGTGTCTACTGGTCTCTACTGGTCTCTACTGGTGTCTGCTGGTCTCTACTGCTCTCTACTGGTGTCTGCTGGTCTCTACTGGTGTCTACTGGGCTCTATTGGTCTCTACTGGTGTCTACTGGTCTTTATTGGTCTCTACTGCTCTCTACTGGTGTCTGCTGGTCTCTACTGCTCTCTACTGGTGTCTGCCGGTCTCTACTGCTCTCTACTGATGTCTGCTGGTCTCTACTGCTCTCTACTGGTGTCTGCCGGTCTCTACTGCTCTCTACTGATGTCTGCCGGTCTCTACTGGTCTCTACTGCTCTCTACTGGTGTCTGCTGGCGTCTACTGGTGTCTACTGGTCTCTACTGGTGTCTACTGGTCTCTATTGGTCTCTACTGGTGTCTACTGGTGTCTACTGGTCTCTACTGGTCTCCACGTTCTGACCTTTGGCTCAGGTCAACCACAGCAGCTCATTGTGATCAGATCCCCTCTAAAGATCAGATTCACCACATGAAGACCAAAGACTGTTCACTCAGAGGTTTGTGATTCACACTCATCAGTGAAGTGGATAAAATGACATGTGACTGTAAAGACAACATATTACAATATGAAACATCTGATATACAACATCTAGTCTCAAATCTTCATATTGATGATGTCATATATCAATATGTTGCCCAGAAAGTACATTTACTCAAGTTACTTATGGGTTTGAGGTATTTATACTGCAAGACATGTCAGAGAAAATATTTTGTATTGTTTACTGCACTACATTTGTCTGTGTGTGTGTGTGTGTGTGTGTGTGTGTGTGTGTGTGTGTACATGTTGTACATGTGTGTGTGTGTGTGTGTGTGTCGTGTGTGTACATGTTGTACGTGTGTGTGTGTGTGTGTGTGTGTGTGTGTGTGTGTGTGTGTGTGTGTGTGTGTGTGAGGACAGGTGGTTGACTCTCCCTAGCTCTCATACATTCCCAGTGAAGGTTTGTCTGGAGTCGAGTTTCTCTTCACACACACACACACACACACACACACACACACACACACACACACAGACAGACAGACAGACAGACAGACAGACAGACAGACAGACAGACAGACAGACAGACAGACACACACACACACACACACACTTGACTGAGCAGAGGACAGTATGTCGGTGCTTTGCTCATGGGCACCTCACAACTTGTATCTGTTGCAGACAGTACATTCTCCTTGACCGTTAACCCTGTTGCTCATATAGCTGCAGCACAAGAGGATTGTGGGTAAGAGTGTTCAGAGAAGCACGCTGGCTTCACCCTGCAGAATGTGACCAGATGTAGTAGAACATCCTGGTATTTATAAGAGCTAAGCTAAGCTAAGCTAAGCTAGTGTTGTCACGTCTCCAAAACCTGCAGATGGGACTGAAAAGAATGCTTTTTAAACAATCGCCAAAACTACTCTGTTCATCACAGCCACAATCTGTGAAGACCGTCAGTATCGTCAGGTTGTCATCTTTCTGGTGGTCCCTGAACACATCATGTGTGACGAACGCTTACGTCAGTACAATCAGCCAAACGAAGCTTTAAATCATGATATTTAATAATATCATTTTACTCTTCATGTTGTCATTATTAATGTCTCCTCTAATAAAACGTTCACTTTAACAGATGAACTCCTCATGAAACTATGACGTCATGATGGATTCATCTGAGACCAACAGTCATGTGACCAGAAACCAGAGAAACTCTGACTGATATGAAGGAACACACACAAACACACACACACACACACACACACACACAAACACACACACACAGGCCTCTTTGTGTCGACCTGTACACTCCCCTGGTCTCTATGGTAACCAGTAAACACAGCAGGTTTCCTCCAATCACAGTGAGGTACAGGTCACATGACGGCTTTATCAAGATGGGACCATTAGACAGGAAGCTTGGGGGGGGCATAGAGAGAACAGAGAGGGGTGTGATGCTGGGACAGACACACACACACACATTGTGTTTATTATAACATCACACTTTTCTATGCTCTGTCTTCATCATGGCGGCTCTCTCTGTCGTCATGGTGACACCGTTTAATTATTTAAACATGCTGACTTCAGCAGAACTCACTGTGTTTACATCAAGAGAGCATCAGAGGCGACCTGCTGAACCTTTACTATATTAATATATTAACGTTAAAACATCTTCTCACAACATTTTACAGATTACATGTGAACACATCACGATAACGTTATAATGTACCTTCAGCCAGTCCTCATGTTCACTGAGCAGAGCCTGAAGGCATCATGATGTAAATGAAGTAAACCTCCGTTGGTTAGCCGTTAGCGGTGCTGCTAACGTTACTAGCTCTCCTCTTGATTAGTTATTAACAATGAAACATGATCAGAGATCAGAGACTAGAACCACATGTTCTACTGAATACTGGAGGAGAACCATCATCAGGAGAACTTTATTTACACTGTGATGGTTAACAATAAAACTTTATTTACACTGTGATGGTTAACGTTAAACTTTATTTACACTGTGATGGTTAACATTAAACTTTATTTACACTGTGATGGTTAACGTTAAACTTTATTTACACTGTGATGGTTAACATTAAACTTTATTTACACTGTGATGGTTAACGTTAAACTTTATTTACACTCTGATGGTTAACAATAAAACTTTATTTACACTGATTGTTAACGTTAAAACTTTATTTACACTCTGATTGTTAACGTTAAACTTTACTTACACAGTGATGGTTAACGTTAAACTTTATTTACACTGTGACGGTTGACGTTAAAACTTTATTTACATTGTGATGGTTAACGTTGAACTTTATTTACACTATGATGGTTAACGTTAAACTTTATTTACACTGTGATGGTTAACGTTAAACTTTATTTACACTGTGATGGTTAACGTTAAAACTTTATTTACACTGTGATGGTTAACGTTAAAACTTTATTTACACTGTGACGGTTAACGTTAAAACTTTATTTACACTGTGATGTAACGGTAAACTGACTCTGCCTCTGAAAGGCTAACGAGCTTCCTTTTGTTGCTGTGGGAACTTTTATTATGGAGGGATGATTTACATACAAAAAGAAGACAAACACAAAAACTCCTTCAGCATGCAGGAGGTGGTGGCCATGTTGGCCTCCAACACACACACACACACACACACACACACACACACACACACACACACACACACACACACACACACACACACACATTTTTAAGTAAATTAGCCTCCAATTAGCATTAGCTGCTCATTGTGAGATGGAAACTCAGAGTGTGAGAGCAGGAGGGTGAGATTTGTTTGTGTGTGTGTGTGTGTGTGTGTGTGTGTGTGTGTGTGTGTGTGTGTGTGTGTGTGTGTGTGGAGAAGTGAGAGCTTTGTGGTTTTTTTACTACCCAGCATCCTCTCTGTTCGCTGCAGTTCCTGTTCATCTGTTCACTCTGACTACAGCTCAGTGAAAGTGTTGAATAAACACAGACTCCTCCAGTTATAACCGTTATTTAACTTATATTTAACTGTTTATTAACAGTTAAATAACTGTAATGACTTTTAAGAATACAAGTCATTATATTTGGAGAATAAAGCTTATATTTTGGGTTACAAGCTGCCTCAGTAACAACATGTTGGATGATGTTTATTATGCCTAGAATGGTTGATTGTAATGTTTCAGCAGAATACAGTTAATATTTCTACGGATCATGTGACACAACATTCCTCACTGATTGGTTAAAGTGACATTAATGTCATTATTTAGATATCAGATCAAACTGCAAAACACAAAACAACAAGAAAACTTTAATCTAATTCCTGTTTGCTCAGACGCTTCATGCAAAGAGTTTAAAGTATGAAAGTGAAAAATAAAACAGGAAACACATGTTCTTATTATTATTAATGTGGTCAAACAAATGTTTTAATCTCTGGTTCTACGAGAGGAAACATGTTTATGATGCTTCCGTGAGAACTGTATTACAGTAATAACTCCTCCTCCTCTCACATGACTACATTTCCCATAAAGCACCTGTATCTGGTGTCCCAGAGAAGAGGACTTCCTGGTTGGTTTTGGGGGATGTGGGTCTTGTTTAGGTTGAGTCCCCGTGTTGGTCTGAACACCATTTTAATTTTATTTAAATATCCTAACATCTTCACCTTGATGTCGACCGCTCAAACGACTACAAATATTAAGATCTCGTAATATTATAACTTTTCCAAAAAGACTTTAAGTCTTAACAGTTTGGTTTCTCCAGTAGGTTTCAGGTTCTTTTTGGAGTCCTTGACGTTCTAAAATATCCGTGCTGTATTCTGAATTTGGTTTATTTTGATGTGAGGTTTCCTAAACACTTTATTTTGACCAAATACAGTCACTTCCTGTTCTCTGGTTGCAAAACCCCCCAAACAAACAAGATGGCGACGCCGACAACGCTGAACTCAAGGCTTCAAAACATCCACAAACCAATGACAGACGTCACAACTTCCTGTACGCGGTTTATGGTGCCGCTAAAGATCACGACGAAAAAAGAAAAACTTTCTTCAGATTAAATATTACTTCACTTTTTAAATTCTTGGTGATTTTTGGGTGATTTTTGAGTGAATTCCGTCGCAATGACGGCGCGTTGTAGAGGTTTCAAAATGTCCACAAACCAACAAGAGACGTCACAACGGCTGAGTCCACTTCTTATGTGTTCAAACAGCAAACGAACCGCTCCGACTGAAACAACAGAAACAGTGTTTTCTCTGCAGGCATCAGTTGTCAGTTCTGCATGAAAACACACATTCATTACCGTCTGGCTCCAAATATTACGTCTGCACATCACGCCATGTTCTAGTGGAAAATGCAATTAGCATAACTTAACCTTCAACCGTCACACACAATCCGGACGAATGAAAATGTTTTTGTGGAGAAGAAGCTGCTGGATGATTTCCAGCTGTCAGTCAGCGCAGAGGAGGAAGACTCTCACAACCACAGAGGAAGGTTTTACCTCAGGAGACACAGAATGACGATCCTCAAGTCATAATGAGCGTTATAGTCGGACTAACGAGAGGTCTACTTCTATAAAAGGGTTGGGATGATTCTCTTCAACAGATCCTCATACAATCGTTTTCAATTTTACTAACGTTTTCCTAGTTTTTTTCCTGCTAAAGTCAAACAACTCGTGTCAATTTCTGTTCGTTACATGAACGCAGTGTTTTCAAAATAAACTTCCGTCCTCACAGGAAACTACTTAGGTTTAGTAAAAGATGGTCGTTTGGGTTAAAGTAACTACAGAAGTGGTTTTATGCTGAAGTACAGAAGATACGCGACAAATAAATCAACGTTGACTTTCATACGAGGAACAAACGGTTCTCCTGGAGGAAAGAGCCGCGTGAGAAAAGCCTGTTCTATACTACAGAATAAAAGGTTCTATACATCTACAGAGACACGAGGTTTTGTTTTGCTAAAGAACGAAGTGTAAAGTTACTCTTTCAACAGTATTTTCTCTCATGATGTACTTGAATAGATCCAGATCAACGTGGTCTCTCCTACCAGACTCTTCAGGTTCGGGTCGCTCCCCGAGGACTCTGCTGATCCTCCTAGAGACCGAGGTGAGGAAGCTGCTGACGGAGGCTCCTCTCCGCTGCGACGTCACCTTCCTGACCGCCGTCCCGTCCGGACCGCCCCCCGTACCGGGCTCAGACACGGACCTGAAGAAGGGCAGGATCCCGCGCGGAGATCCGGGCCTCTGCTGGCCATCGGAGGGTCTATGCGGGGCCACTTCGGACGACCTCGGGAGGCTGAGCAGCCTCAGGTGAAGAAGAGGCTCCGTGGTGCGTCCTTCGCCCTCGGGGGCGGCCATCTTGGCCGTTGCCAGGTGAGCAGATGTCCTCCACTCGTACCCGTCCATTGGCTGCTCAGACTTCCTGTAACGGAGCCAGCGGTACGAGGCCCGGCGGGGACTCTGGACCGGAGCCTCGCCACCCTCAGGGGGGCGTGGACTTCCTCTCATGGTCCGGCAAACATAGACGTCCCTCCAGGCAGATGGAACAGCTGGAACAGCCGGTTCACCGACTACCCTAACGACACATCTCTGCTCGGCGAGCTCTTTGTCAACGAGGCCGGCGGTGACTCGTCTTCCTGAGAGGAAGTGGAGCGTCAGATGAACATCGCGTCTTTTTCTTTTTAAGCCAATCAGGTTTCACCAAACACGCACGAAGCAGCAGGCTGTGGTTTCCCCTAAGAACGGGCTGGAACCTGAAACCACAGCGCTCAGAGAGTCGGCCTTCTTCTTCTTCTTCTTCTTCTTCTTCTTCTTCTTCTTCTTGAGTTCTGATCGCTGATCAAACCGTCCGATCGGGTTGTTTTTATTCACGGATCAATGACACAACAGAGACGGGAGAGCTTTGCTGTTAAGAATCATTTCAGATTACAAACCTCCTCAAACATAAAAACATGAATCTTATTTCAGTTCAACGAGATTCAGGGAAAACACCTGAAACACCAAAGTGCTTCAACTGCTGTGGTTTAGTACAATTCTGACGTACTTGTACTTCACCTGAGTATTGTTTTTCATGCCACTTCTACTCCACTACATCTCCGACGGAAATATTGTATTTTAAACTGTTTAACTTTAGTTATTTTACAAATTAATTAATTATTGTTGCACAATAATTTATTTTATCTATTTATTTAATTGTATTAGTTTATTTTATTAGTTTATTTGTATTTTTGTCTTCGTTGAGCTTTCTGTTTTATCAACTTACTTTTGCTGCTTTGTTTGTTAAAGCATTTTGTAAACCCTGTTTTTATTATAATATTATTATTGTTATATTATTATTATTATATTATTATATTGTTATTATAATAATTAGATTATATTATTATTATATTGTTATTATTATTATTAGATTATATTATTATTATATTATTAGTATTATTATATTGTTATTATTATTATTATTATATTATCATTATATTATTATTATATTATATTATTATATTATTAGTATTATTATATTGTTATTATTATTATTATATTGTTATTATTAGATTATATTATTATTATATTATTATTATTATTTATTATATTATTATAATATTATTATTGTTATATTATTATTATTATATTATATTATTATTATTATATTGTTATTATTATTATTATTATTTATAATATTATTATTGTTATATTATTATTATCATTATTCCATCACTGTTGAATAACCCGTTGATAATATAAAGTAGATATGATGTGGGAGGTGGTTTCAGAAGCTTGTTCAATATAAATACAAATGATGAATATTTTTAGGAGGTTTTGTGGAATAAAAAGCCCAAAAAGAAGGAAGATATTCTGTGACGCCGGGCTTTCCGTTCTTTAACCGCTGCCCCCGAACGCAACGTAACGTGATACACGTGCGTCTTGTTTTCCATGCTAAGCTAGGCTACATGCTAACAGAGTTTAGGTGAGGGAGGCGGGGCTTCAGCAGCTGAATATGTAAACAATCTGAAGAGAATTCTAGAATAACTATGAGCGAATCAGAGCCGCTTGTTACGTCACGTGACTCAGAACGTGACGTCATTACAAATATGATGTATTATTTACTGAAGACGTTAAATACACAATAATTAAAGCTTCATTGACTTTGTGACTCAATAGAAAGATTGATCTTCAGTTAAAGGTTTATCTGAAACAAGTTGAAAAGAATCTTTTTGAAACAACTTTCTCCTCCTCCTCCCCCTCCTCCTCCCCCTCCTCTTCTTCTTCCTCCTCCTCCTCTCCTCCTCTTCATCTTCCTCCTCCTCCTCTTCATCTTCCTCCTCTTCCTCTTCATCTTCCTCCTCCCCCTCCTCTTCTTCTTCCTCCTCCTCCTCTCCTCCTCTTCATCTTCCTCCTCCTCTTCATCTTCCTCCTCCTCCTCCTCCTCCCCCTCCTCTTCTTCTTCCTCCTCCTCCTCTCCTCCTCTTCATCTTCCTCCTCCTCCTCCTCCCCCTCCTCTTCCCCCTTCTCTTCTTCTTCCTCCCACTTTCTTCTCCTCCTCCTCCCCCTCCTCCTCCCCCTCCTCCTCCTCTCCCTCCTCCCCCTCCTCTTCTTCTTCCTCCTCCTCCCCCCTCTCTTATCCCATGTGACCCACATCTGCGTGTTCATTGGATAACGACGCTGCATGTAGGTCAGAGCTGTGAGACCCAGACGGACCGAGAGCCAAGTCCTCCTGAGGACCGCCCCCCCCACACAAGGGGGACCAGGAGAGTCCAGGTCCTGCAGGAGACTTCCTGTCCACATGAGACACGATATCCACAAGCACCAATACCTAATCAATAACTACATATGTTATATATATATTTGGGTCTGAATTAACAGGTCTAAAGACTGCAATACCCATGAGCCTCGGTGGCCGTTGCCATGGAGAAAAAGGCCAGTCAGACGGGGTGAACCAGAGCGGCAGAAAAACCAGTGAACAGGAAGTGACCACATCTGGACTGAGGAGGAAAGACGTAGAGACCTGTCAATCACTGTGTAGCCCCGCCCCTAAATCATCCCCTCTTTATGGTGTGTTTGACTCTAAATGGAGCATAATGTACTAAATGAACATCATGCTGTATTGAAGAAGACTGTAAACTAGAGATTGAGACCATAAACTCATGTTTACAATGTTTACTGAGGGAATAAATCAAGAGAGAAGTAGAGTCATTTTAGACTAGACTTCTATACAACCAGAGGAGTCGCCCCCTGGTGGACACTAGAGAGAATGCAGCTTCAACACGTGAAGAACTGACTGACGTTCCACTTTGTTCACTTCTCTTCTCCATCCAATGAACCAGGAGACCCGACAGCAGCTTCAAGCTAAAAATAACCAGCAGAAGAAGAGATAAATCAGCAGAGGCCCAAGGGATATCCTGGGTAAATCCCCCCCCCCCCCACGAGTCTCACAGACGACCAGAAACAACAGGAAGAGCCGTGAACCCTGAGACCCCTGAGACCCCTGAGACCCCCCATTGATCAACGCTCACTACCAGCAGAGAACCACTCAGCTGTTACAGTACCTCATGAATATATGTATACATTATACATAAGGTATCTCATGAAGATATACGTTAGTGTAGTGTAGTATCTCGTCCCGCCGTCATCAGAAGAATCTCAGTGTTTTTCCACTGAGTCCTGAAATAGACGGGACATTATTTTGGACTCTTGTTTTGTCTCAGAGAGGAAATCCTGCCCCCCCCCCCCTACTTTCCATTTCCTCCTCTGATCCGCCTCCATTGTGTCCTGAAGACCTGAACCGGATCACCTGAACCGGATCAACTGAACCGGATCACCTGAACCGGATCAACTGAACCGGATCAACTGAACCGGGTCGACACAAACAGAACCAAACCGTCCGTCTGACGAGCCGCTAACAGAAGCTTCTGATGAGTACTTGTACTACAGTACAGGAGTAGTACTGGTGATGAGTACTTGTACTACGGTACAGGAGTAGTACTCGTGATGAGTACTGAGCTGCCGGTGAGGTCAGCGGTACAAACCGGCTGCTGACTTCACCCTCTGAGCAAACATCCGGACACAACCCTGCTGCGTTCAGGGAGCGTGGGAACAAACACTGCTGCGCCTTTAAAACAACTACTGGGATATGATAGAGACACGTTGTATTAGTACTCTGTTCACAGGACGATAGAGACACATTGTATTAGTACTCTGTTCGCAGGACGATAGAGACACGTTATACATATATATACGTATATATATACATATATATATGTATATATATATACATATATATACGTATATATATACGTATATATATATATACGTATATATATACGTATATATATGTATATGTATATGTATATGTATACGGAGGTTCACTTCAGTTACACTATGATGCCTTCAGGCTCTGCTCAGTGAACATGAGGACTGGTGAAGGTACATTATAACGTTATGGTGATGTGTTCACATGTAATCTGTAAAATGTAGTTCTGGTGATGAACTTGAATGAATCCAGTAGTTTGAAGGAGATGTTTTCATGTTAATATAAAATAGATACTAGAGATGAATGATGATGTTTAACCTTCTTTATATTTACTGATTCCTTGTGTCCTCTCTCCTCACTACCTCCAGAGGAGGCTTCTGGAGGAGCTGAGAGTTCCTCTATGAAACAGAACCATCATGACTAGAAGTAGAGAACTAGAACATGACTTTAGTGCCTCTCTCTCCTCCTCTCTCCTCCTCTCCCCTCCCTCCTCTCCTCTCTCCTCCTCTCCCCTCCCCTCCCCTCTCCTCTCCTCCTCTCCTCTCCTCCTCCCCTCCACTCTCCTCTCCTCCTTTCCTCTGCTCTCCTCTCCTCTCCTCCTCTCCTCTCTCCTCTCCTCTCCGTGTTCACTTCCTTCATATCAGTCCGAGTTTCTCTGCTTTGGTGTCACATGACTTGTTTTATGAGGATTATTGTGTTTTGTGATTGAATGATTTAGATCAATGTTTCTAATGTAGACTAAAACCTTTGAGACCTTTAAAACCTTTCATGTTGATGATGACAGAGTGAAGTTGTATTTTAGAGATCCATGATGATGAAGTGTGTGAGGAGCTCTCTAGACTTTAAGAGACTGGTTAGACCTTGTGACGTTAAGCAGCCTCCGTTAAGATGACATGAGTTAAGATGAGTTAAGTTAAGTTAAGATGAGTTAAGTTAAGTTGAGTTAAGTTAAGATGAGTTAAGTTAAGTTGAGTTAAGTTAAGATGAGTTAAGTTAAGTTAAGATGAGTTAAGATGAGTTAAGGTAAGTTAAGATGAGTTAAGATGAGTTAAGTTAAGTTAAGATGAGATGAGTTAAGTTGAGTTAAGATGAGTTAAGTTTAGTTAAGATGAGTTAAGTTGAGTTAAGTTAAGATGAGTTAAGTTAAGATGAGATGAGTTAAGTTGAGTTAAGTTGAGTTAAGTTAAGTTGAGTTAAGATGAGATGAGTTAAGTTGAGTTAAGTTAAGATGAGTTAAGTTAAGTTAAGATGAGTTAAGATGAGATGAGTTAAGATGAGTTAAGTTAAGATTAGTTAAGTTAAGTTAAATTGAGTTAAGATGAGTTGAGTTAAGTTAAGTTAAGATGAGTTAAGATGAATTAAGTTAAGATGAGTTAAGTTAAGTTAAGTTAAGATGAGTTAAGTTTAGTTAAGTCAGGAAGTGCTACCCTGAGCCTTCACCTCACCACTTATTGTATTCATACCAGCTTGTTGCACTTATTGTATTGGTATTACTTATAGCACTAACTGTTTCTCTTGTTTCTGTACTTTGGCTCTGAGTTATGCTCTGCTTCAGGCTCTTAGATGCTTGTTTAAAGGAAATGTACTTATGACTTCTGGTGACTAGTAGTTCTTTTGATTACCAATGTTGATGCACTTATTGTAAGTCGCTTTGGATAAAAGCGTCTGCTAAATGACTGTCATGTAATGTAATGATGAGTTAAGTTGAGTTAAGATGAGTTAAGTTAAGTTAAGTTAAGATGAGTTAAGTTAAGTTAAGTTAAGATGAGTTAAGTTAAGTTAAGTTAAGATGAGTTGAGTTAAGTTAAGATGAGATGAACAAGGTCAAAACAAGTATTATAAATAAGTAATAACACAGTAAAAACTTCACAATAACTAAAATATTATAAATACAGAACCCTGCTGTTTAGTGTGTGTGTGAGAGAGAGAGAGAGAGAGAGAGAGAGAGAGAGAGAGAGAGAGAGAGAGTGTGTGTGTGTGTGTGTGTGTGTGTGTGTGTGTGTGTGTGTGAGTGTGAGTGAGAGTGTGTGTGTGTGTGTGTGTGTGTGTGTGTGTGTGTGTGTGTGTGTGCGTGTGTGCGTGTGTGTGTGTGTGTGTGCGTGTGTGCGTGAGTGTGTGTGAGTGAGAGTGTGTGTGTGTTTAGTGTGTGTGTGCGTGTGTGTGTGTGTGTGTGTGCGTGTGTGCGTGAGTGTGTGAGAGTGTGTGAGTGAGAGTGTGTGTGTGTGTGTGTGTGTGTGTGTGTGTGTGTGTGTGTGTGTGTGTGTGTGTGTGTGCGTGTGTGCGTGAGTGTGTGTGAGTGAGAGTGTGTGTGTGTTTAGTGTGTGTGTGTGTGTGTGTGTCTTACCGTAGACCCGGACCCATCCCTGCTGCTGACACACGGTGTCCACCAGGATCCGGTCCACCAGAGGATCCAGTACAGAGTCCACGTCTGCTGCCACCGAGTCCGTCTCCATAATCCAAACAGCGAGGAGCTCGTCCTGTTCAGAGGGACGTTAACCCGGTAAAACCCTGAGTTTAGGAGTTTAAACGGGTCGCGGTAAACCGTTAAAAGTCGCTCCTGTAGCCGTTAGCTGAGGTCCCGTAGACCGGCTGGATCTCACTCATTGTTCCACTCTCCCAGGTTAGCTTAGCTTAGCTTAAACTTCCAACCGACCGACCGTCCGGGAGCAGCGGGAATCCCGTCTCCTTCCTGCCCGTGAAAAGTCCCCCAAGAAGCGGCTGTTTGGTCCCGAGTGAGCCGCTGGAAGTGAGAGGACCGTCCGTGTGTCACTGCTCCATGAGTCCTCTCTACCGACACGGGCACGAGCCCGCCACCGGGCGCGCTCACGGGTGGGAAGACGGGCGGCGAGAGCGCGCATCAGAGTCGGAGGCGAGCAGTGGTGAAAGTACTAATACACAGAGTAAAAGTACTAATACACGCAGTGAAAGTACTAATACACGCAGTGAAAGTACTAATACACAGAGTAAAAGTACAAATACACACAGTGAAAGTATTAATACACACAGTGAAAGTACTAATACACAGAGTAAAAGTACAAATACACACAGTGAAAGTATTAATACACACAGTGAAAGTATTAATACACACAGTGAAAGTACTAATACACAGAGTAAAAGTACAAATACACACAGTGAAAGTATCAATAGACACAGTGAAAGTACTAATACACGCAGTGAAAGTACAAATACACACAGTGAAAGTACTAATATACACAGTGAAAGTACTAATACACAGAGTAAAAGTACTAATACACACAGTGAAAGTATTAATACACACAGTGAAAGTATTAATACACACAGTGAAAGTACTAATATACACAGTGAAAGTACTAATACACAGAGTAAAAGTATTAATACACGCAGTGAAAGTACTAATACACAGTTGCCAGATAACTGTAGTACAGTACCTGTTTGTAGTAGTACTGTAACACTGGACTCTGTCGCCACCTGCTGGTCAGGTTGTATTTCTTCTTCTCTCTTCATGTTTCTCTCAAATAAAACCACAACTTGTAATAACTTCAGAAGAGTAAACCACGGAGGAGTAAATAAAAAGTATTTACATCTAAATGAAGTATATGAAGCAGTTACAAGTATTAAACGTACTGATACTACACAGTAAATACACTCTGTTACTGTAAAAGTATGAGTAATTCATTAAGTAAAGTTGAAGCAGATAATTGCAGGGCAAAACAAAGTACAACGTGTACCTCTGAGATGTAGTTCAGTAAAGAGTACAACATGTACCTCTGAGATGTAGTACAGTAAAGAGTACAACATGTACCTCTGAGATGGAGTACAGTAAAGAGTACAACATATACCTCTGAGATATCGCGGTACTTTTCTGTTTTTTCCCTCGTGAACAACCACAGAAGAAGAAGTGATTAATGTACTTTTTACCTTTGACACTGTTGCATGTGGATATTCATACGTGTATTTCTACATCGTTTTGATGTGTACATGAAGTGTTTACTTACTCTTCTCTTTCTTTAGAAGAACATTCTACTTTGTTATCGTCATGAAAACACAGGAGTCACATGACTAAACAGAAAACTCTCATTTATTCACTAGAAGCTTGTTTAGTTTAAAATGACTCGATGTCATGTTAGGAACTTAAACATCTCACAATTCATCTCTGGTATCGATTCATGTGAAAACAGCTTCAAACAGCACTACATCTTACACATTACATTTGAACACATCACGAAAACATCTGAATTAACCTTCACCCAACACTCATTTTAACTGATGGAGCGTGAACGCACCATGCCAGCATTAGCTGTTAGCATCATGGAAGTGATTGATGTTCTTCATCATCTTCATCATCATGTCTGTTCTACAGTCACGGAGACCTTCACTGGTAAAACCTTCACTTCATCATCAGTTCTTATGAATGGAAACAGTCTCTCAGTGAAAGTGTGTGTGAAGGTGTGTATGTGTGTGTTGGTTTCAGGATCAGAGAACGACAGCTTTCCTCTGTTCCAGTCCAGATTCACTCTGATCCTCTGGATCTTCTTCTGGACGAAGAGAACAAGTTCATCTGATGATGGAGAGTAAGCTGTGTATTTACCTATAAAGAACAATATTTTCCATAATCCAGACCATATGTATCCCTTCCTCTGGACAGACTCTTCTAACACACCCAGTTCCCAGACTGTACTGTCTCCAACCTGGACGTCCCAGATGTGAGTCCCTGAGTTAAATCCCTCAGAACCCAGAACAGACCAGAAACCATCAAACCTCTCTGGATTATCAGGAAGCTGCTGTTCTTCTCCTCGACTCACACTGGTCAGATCTTCAGACAGGATGAGGACTGGATCAGCAGTGTTTGGGTCCAGAACCACAGGAGTGTAGGAGACCATGTCCTTCATCTTGCTCCAGATGTTGAAGGCCAGGTTGCCCAGGTGTTTGGCCTGGTCTATCAGAGCTCCTGAGAGCAGCTGTGGATCCTCCAGCAGGGGGTGCTGCTGGACTCTTTCCACTGCAGCCTTGTAGTTGTTCAGGAATGAGACGTTTTCAGCTCTCAGCTCGTCCTCTGTGTCTCTGACTGTGTCTGAAAGAGCTGCTATCTCTCTGCTCAGAGCCTCCATCTTCTCCTTCATCATCTGACTCTTCTGCTCCTCTTCCTCCCTCAGTGCAGCCATCCTGGCCTCCTCTTCCTCCTCTAGAAACTGGTGAAGCTTCTTAAACTGCTCCTGAATTTGCCTCTCTGTGTGTCGGGCCTGGACCTTCATGTGTTCTGCTGTTTGATCAAACTTCTCTTGAACTTCTTTAAAAACCTTTAGCTTCTCCTTTAAGGGCTCCAGAGCTTCCTGAAGGTTCTTCTTGTGTTGTGGAGCAGCTTCATCGATGGGTCTGAATCTGTGGTCGCTGTGTTTCTCTGAATCTCTGCAGACGAGACACACCGGCTGCTGATGGTCCAGACAGAAGAGTTTGAGTTCCTCAGAGTGCAGACTGCAGAGAGTCTCTGAAGCTCTCTGGTCTCTCTGCTGTAAGAAACTCTCACACAGGTTCTTCAAAGCCAAGTTAGGAGGTAGGACTTCCTTTGAATGTCTTTTCTTACAAAGTGGACACTCTTGGACTTCCTTCTCCATCCACCAGTTCTGCAGACAGACTCTACAGAAGTTGTGGCAACATGACAGGATGACGGGATCTTTAAAGACCTCACAGCAGACAGAACAGCAGAGATCTTCCTCTAACATGGAAGCCATTTAGTCCGTGAGTGAAGCTGTGAACTCGGCCGCTCCCTGAACGTTTCACTCTGAGTCGTTGTTCTTGTGAATCTTCTGTTCACTTTGTGGATTCAGCAGCTGGTTGAAGTGGAAGTATCCCAGTATCCCCAGTCCTCCCTCCAGTAGCTGTCCTCTCTGTGCTGGTTTTGGTCTGAAGGTGAATCTTAAAGTCCGTCTCTCCGTGTGTGTGTGTGTGTGTGTGTGTGTGTGTTTCCTGGTTTGTCTCAGGTGAGTCAGCTGATGGGCGGAGCTTCCTCACAGTTTGTCCGGTTGAGTTTCATTCCAAACTGATTAATAATCTACTTTTAGAAGCTGGTTATGACTTGTGTCTTTGTCTCCAGTATGAAGTTCATCCACACAGGAAATTATCCAAATAAAGAGTCATGAGAACTCTAGAACCACCTGTTGTTCTTCAAACTACAGGTAACGGAGTGTATCTACAGGTGAGGACCATTTGCACCAGAAAACAAGCATGTTGTGTCCATTACTCCACGTCTGATGTAATAGTACTTTTACATGTAACTACTTTAACCACATGTAGATGATAACATGTACAGATCTTTACTTTTACTTGTAGTGGAGTATTTGTGTGGTATTAGTACATTTACTGCAGTAAAGGATACACACCACACGTACACAGTACTCCTGTAGTAATTATTTTATTATTCAAATGTTAAGTCTGGATTTACAGGATCAAACAGGTTCACTCAGGTCCTCATGGGGCTGGAAACACGACGTCACCACAGAATAACAACACAACAGAGAAGTCCTGCAGGCTGTGCAGCACACACACACACACACACACACACACACACACACACACACACACACACACACACACACACACACGCACGCACACACACGCACAGACACACACACACGCACGCACGCACACACACACACACACACACACACACACACACACACACACACACACGCACGCACGCACGCACGCACGCACGCACGCACACACACGCACGCACGCACAGACACACACACATGCACACACACACACACAGCCGTCTAAGACAACAGGGTTAGGGTACAGATACATGGTACATTATAACTTAAAATACTGTTCATACATCTCGTGTGTGTCTGTGTGTGTGTGTGTGTGTGTGTGTCTGTGTGTGTGTGTGTGTGTGTGTTTGCGTGTGTGTGTGTGTGTGTGTGTGTGTGTGTGTGTGTGTGTGCGGGACGTCCTGCAGAGCGACCTCTGGATGGAGGGAGAACAAATGAAACAAAAGTAAAACCAGTGAGCAAAGAGTCCGGTTGTCCTGGTAACAGATTTCAGGTTCCATCAGTTGATGTCTGTTGATCTGCAGAACGTCACGGAGGACAGTCTGTGTTTAGTGTTTTGTCTATTTCTTGTTCAGGACCCGATTTAAACACAAAACCTGCTTCAGTACCGACACGAGGAACGTTTAGTGAAACACGACGTGGGACTGCGATTACAAGCCGACTTATATTAAGGCACAAAAACACTAAATATAACTACTGTGACCGAGCGAGGACAAGTCAGCTCGGTGACCCGGGAGGTCCCGAGGGGTCAAAAACAGAACAAACGTGTTTCAGACCGAGGATCAATGAAACACGAGTGAAGTGTTGGCTGAGCCTGGTATACGAGTACGCATATTAACACAATAACATAGATACTTATACAACACTTTTCACCTGGAGGCGTCGGTTGATTTGATTGCGGTGGAACTTAACGCGGCTGTTTCACATGTTGGAGTCTTGCTTGTTAAAAAAACAGCCCAGTCCTGAATCATTTTAGCATATATATTTACACAAAGAACAAAATCCTCACTCTATGTCATGATAAAAAAAACATTCACACACACAAAATATAACATTTTAAAAATAATTATTAGCACCAGTGTATCAGATAGAAAGTATCGCTACGCAAAATGTACAAAGTTGCATAGTGTTGGATTCAGCCTGGAAGAAGATATTAACGTGTGTGAGCGGTAAGAAACACCAGCGATAAGCAGCAACTTGTGGGACAAGAGACACAATTATAACATCCGTACATGAAATGATTTAAAGACGCGTCCTCAGAGCCGCCGCCGTCCTGAAACACGTCTGCATCTCCAGAGACATGGACGACGTGATCAAAGAGATCTTCTCTCAGCACAGGAACAAAGACGACGTTGGCACAAAATCAGAATATGTTGCGAGCACAAGTTCACATTTCACTCCCAGAAGATGCAAATATTCACACGATTATAATATATTGTGCATTTAAGATAATATCCTGCATTTAGTGGGAACAAAATCTGAATTATCAAGTGTGTACGCATTTTAATTTAGTTCCCAAAAGATCCAGATCTTGCACACACAAGTCAATATCTTGTGAATAGAAGATAATAACTTCAAACTTCAAACCAAGATCCAAATCTCGTGGGAACAAGATGAAAACTTGTGTGTCGGGAACCAGATGTTCTGTTCAAGTCTAGTTCCAAAAAACATCCACATCTCGCACACACGGGTTAGAATCCTCCACGTGCAGAGATACCGTCTAGTTCCCTCAAGACTCATGTTGTAATCTTGAGGGAACCTCTAAACTAAGATCATGTCTTTTGGGAACAAGACTTAACATGTTTTCTGGACTTCAGAGGCTTCACATCCACCACCGGAGTGGGCGTGGCCCACTGGAGGTGAAGATACTGCGGAAGGGAAGTGAAACACTTTGTTTCCTCTGCTGGTGTTTTTAGGCTCGAAGCTTCGGGAGGAAAGGAGAAGAGAGGATTCCTTCACTGTGTGGTTTCTGAAAACGCGGTTGATTTAAGAAACATTTTAGAAACGGTGTGTAGCCGTACATTCAGCCGGCGTGTCCCCCGGGGCATGATGGGTAATACAAGCGGACACTTCCTGTTTGTGAAACAGACGGGGTGCAGTCACGTCGGGTTTGTGGTTCTGGGTTCTGGAGGCTCTTCTAGCTCTCTTAGTTTATTCTACCGCGTCAACAAAAACAGCTGCTTCTCTTCTGTTAAAAAAATAAAGATGAAACGTGAACGTGGTTTGAAATATTGGCTTCAAAGACAAGAATCTGAGGACAAAAAATATATATATTTAAAAACTGTTTTGGTAAAACGTTGGCGTGTTTGCCAGAGTGTTAGAGGTGAAGGGGGAGTGTTGGAGTCGGAGGGGGCGGAGCTTAAGGCCGCTCCAGAGACGGCGTGTTGAAGCAGCCGTCGGGTAACGTGCTCTTGATGTCGTTGAGGTTGGCGATGTCGGCGCGGATCTCGCGGATCTGCCGGTCGTAGTCGTTGATCATGTCCTCTTGGCTCCGCGCCACGTCGTTCAGCTCCGTCAGCTTCCGGTCCAGATCGCTGTCGCCCATCTTGCCCTTGGCCCTCTTCAGGGACTCGTCGATCTGGTTCAGCTTGCTCAGGTCCACCTTGTCGATGTTTCCTGGAGAGAGAAGACGGGAAAAAAAGAGAAATCCGGTTCCGGATGAACTCTGGATCGATCTGCACCAAAAAACAGCTAAAGAATAATAAAGAAATGTGGATTCTTTTCTAAATGAAACCCCGACCCCCATCCTTCAGGGTTCTTCAGGGTCTCAGACTGCGAGGACCTTCTTACCCAGCTGATCCAGCAGGATGGTGATGGTGCTCAGCACCGTCTTCACGGCGCTCTTGGCCTTGCGGGCGTTGTCCTCCGCCTCCTTTGCGTTATCCGACGCCTGAAGGGGAAAAAAGAAAAGTAAACCAGTGTTGATCCGACACAGACTGGATTTCACACAGATCTCGTCTGAGGCTCTTTTCGAACCCGGGTCCTACCATCCCCGCCATCATCATGTCCTGGTCGGCCTCGGCCTTCTTCCTGGCCAGCTCCTGCTCGGCGGCATCCAGCTGGTCCATCATGTCGCTGACCTCGTTGTCCAGCTTGTTGGTGTCCTGGAAGGCCTTCTCCGCGTCCTCCTTGGTCTTGGCTGAGCCCTGAAGAGGACGCACCGTTTATTTAATTCACGGTTTATGATATTTTACATGATATATATATTTCAAACCAGCGGGTCGTCGTACCTTCTGCACGTTGCCGGCGATCCTCTCGGCCTCCTCCGCCTTGTTCTTGGCCTCCCGGGCGTCGGTGGCCGCGTTGCCGAGCGCCGCCTCCGCCTGCTTGGTCTTCTGGTTGGCGGCCATGATGGTGGCGTTGATGGAGGGGATCTTCTTCAGAGCTTCTTCAGCCGCCGTCTTGTTGTCGTTTACTCTCTTATCAAAGTCTAAAGGAAGACGAATTAAAGAGAAAGTGAGATCAGTAACCGAAGACAGAGAGAGAGACAGAGAGAGACAGAGAGAGACAGACAGTCAGGTACCTCTGAGGTCCTCCAGGATGCTCTCGGCCTCTCTAAAGGTGGACTGTCCTTTCTTCGCCGCCTCCTCAGCCAGAGCTTTGGCAGCGTCGGCTCGAGCCAACAGCTGATCTGCAGTCTGTCAGAGACAGGAAACAGGAAGTGACACGTCAACAACTAAGCGCATCATAACGTGATGTCATTGTCTCGTTTGTCTTTTGACACGCTGTTTGTTTGTGTACTGAATCTACTTTACTGTACCTTCAGAGTGTACATTCACCCTGTTTATATATCTATATGTATACAGCTTTTATGCTAAGCTAGCATATACATTGATGCTAGTTTAGCTGTAGTCAGCGTACCTGCTGCTCACTCCTCCCTTTTTCGAGCAGCTTGCGCACTTCCTGCTCTTTGCCCCTCAGGTCGTCTCTCAGGTCGTCGTACTCCTTCTCCGTCTTGTCGATGAGCTTGTCGAGGTCCGACGCCTCCTTCTTGATCTTACCGGCTTCATCCTAAAAAGACACCAAAGGTTATCCAGGAAGTCTAAATATACTAATTATAAATCATAATGCTTGTGTGTTTGAAGTCACCTCCAGAGCTTTGGTGTCGAACGACGGGACGTTCGTCAGGTTGGCGAAGATCTTCACGGCTTTGTTTCCGGCGTCTTCGGCCTCCGCCTGAACCTTGTTGGCCTGTTTCTCCAGGTTCTTGGCCAGCTCCTTCGCCTCGTTGTACCTGAACAGTTGGAGAAGATGGGTACATAAATAAACACAGTACTTACGTATAGATCAGGGTATAATTGTACATGATACATGCAGACGTACTTCTTGTTGAGTTCGTCGATCTCCTGGCTCGTCTTGCTCTCTCCTTCCAGAGTCTTCAGCAGCAGGTTGTGCGCTTTGGTCGACGTGTCGTTGGCGTCTTTGGCGATCTTCTCGATCTGGTCGGCGTCCATCTTGTGCCTAAAGACGAAGCACGGACACAGAGGACGACAGTTAGTACTCTACATGTGTGAATGTAGAACGTGTCTTCACTAACAGATGTTCTTTAGATGTTCTTTAGTTCACTAGATGTTCTTTAGTTCACTAGAGGTTCTTTAGTTCACTAGATGTGCTTTAGTTCACTAGATGTTCTTCAATTCTTTAGTTTACTAGATGTTCTTTAGTTCACTAGATGTTCTTTAGTTCACTAGAGGTTCTTTAGTTCACTAGATGTTCTTCAGTTGACTAGATATTCTTCAGTTCACTAGATGTTCTTCAGTTCTTTAGTTCACTAGATGTTCTTTAGTTCACTAGAGGTTCTTTAGTTCACTAGATGTTCTTTAGTTCACTAGATGTTCTTCAGTTCACTAGAGGTTCTTTAGTTCACTAGATGTTCTTTAGTTCACTAGATGTTCTTTAGTTCACTAGAGGTTCTTTAGTTCACTAGATGTTCTTTAGTTCACTAGATGTTCTTCAATTCTTTAGTTTACTAGATGTTCTTTAGTTCACTAGATGTTCTTTAGTTCACTAGATGTTCTTCAGTTCACTAGATGTTCTTCAGTTCACTAGAGGTTCTTTAGTTCACTAGATGTTCTTCAGTTCACTAGATATTCTTCAGTTCACTAGATGTTCTTCAGTTCTTTAGTTCACTAGATGTTCTTTAGTTCACTAGATGTTCTTTAGTTCACTAGATGTTCTTCAGTTCACTAGAGGTTCTTTAGTTCACTAGATGTTCTTTAGTTCACTAGATGTTCTTTAGTTCACTAGAGGTTCTTTAGTTCACTAGATGTTCTTTAGTTCACTAGATGTTCTAACTAAACTCTGATCAAAGAGACAAAGATCTGCTGAACAACAGAAGAAGAAGAAGAAGAGAAGAAATCAACTGGAAGCTTAAATTTAAACAGGAACAACTTCCTGTTTCAGTGTCAAAGAGTTTCATAATAAAAGCATCGTAGAACAAGCTGGAGTTGACTTTATCAAAGTTCTTCTTGAGTAGAACCAGAAGGTTAGTGTAGAGTTACTGTTGAACATCAGCTGAACTAATCACAGTTTAAACCTCTTCATCAATATTTACTGATCAATAATCAAACTGATTCTACATCAAGTTCACCAGGATTCTGTCATGTGACTCTGAATCTGATCAGAATAAAACATCTGGAGTTATTATTGA